>NW_026532615.1:0-9603 GCF_026283585.1 Hylaeus volcanicus | reverse complement strand
ATAATGTCATCAATGTAACATCGACAATATTGTAAATCCCTTAGTATTACATCCATTAGCCTTTGGAAGGCTTGTGCTGCATTTGTCAATCCGAACGGAATTACCGTATATTCGTACAATCCAAAGGGGGTTGTAATTGCCGTTTTAGGCTGGTCCTCTGGTGCCATTCGTATCTGATGATATGCTCTTCGCAAATCTATTACTGAAAATACTGTGGCACCATCAAAATCATGCACGATATCCTGTACATGTGGTAATGGGTACCTATCTGGCACTATAACACTGTTTAGCCTCCTATAATCACCGCATAACCTCCATTCACCAGTATTTTTCTTTATCATATGTAATGGACTCGTTCATTGACTCTTCGATGGTTGTATTATGCCCTCCGTCAACATTTGCTGAAATTCTGTCTTTGCGACTGCCAATTTTTCTAGTGTCAATCTCCTAGGTTTGTCTGCTACTGGTGGTCCTTTAGTTATTATATGGTGATATACGTTGTGATTTCTGCTAACCTGATGCTGTGGCTTAGTAATATTGGTAAATTCTTTGAGTAATGCCTGATACCTGTCCTTAATATTAATCGTGCTGATTGTTGGTAATGCTGAATCTATTATTGCTCCAATTTTAAAAAGGTTGGTGTTCGAGTCAATGATCCGACGTCTCCTGAGGTCTACTAATAAATTGTAATGATGTAGAAAGTCCGCTCCTATAATCGCTTTTGCCACATCTGCCACCACGAACCGCCATGTAACTGGTCTACGTAATCCTAAATTAATTGTTAATATTTTATTGCCGTATGTATTAATAACTGTACCATTTGCAGCATCTAGCTTGTATGTATCTGTTTTTAATGCACGTCTGGTGGATTTTGGTAGGATGGAAATGTCAGCACCCGTATCAATTAAAAATTGTATGTTATTTTCCTTGTCCGTCATTATGAGGCGTCTCTTAGTAATGTCACCTCTTAACGCTTCCACAAAAGGTGATTGGCTCAGTTTTCCTGCTTTCTTTTATCCGGTCCAGTCCAATTACAGGGTGGCTTGCACCCAAATGAATTTTTCTTGAATCTCCTATGGTAAAAACGAGTATTCTGCTGTTCCGCGCCATTGCTATCTCTCTCGATCGAAAGCGCCCTCTGAAATAGCGCCTTCTACTGTTGCTACGATCTCGACTACGGCCTCGGTAAAATGGCCGCCTCTTCATGTTGTCGCGAACCAGCATGAGCATTCTTATGCTCTAGGAACTTTTCTATCTTTCTTGTCAATGTCGCGGTTTCAGAATTTCCTTCTACTGCTTGTTGCGACCCATCTCTTTCCGAGACCGGCGCCACTTCAGCATGAGCGGATCGTTCCATTGTTTTATCCGCTAGTAATGCCAGTTTTTCTAATTCCGTGTCTTCCACTACGGCTAGTATTTCCTGTATTCGCTTTGGAGGTCTCTGCAGCCATAATGGCACTCGCGTCCCAGCTAATAACGTCATTTCTCTTAGCAAATCGGAGGGTTTCCGACCATCTAATTCTACGCCTGTTGATAATTGTCGCAGTCGCGTCTCCTTCGATGACGCTATCCTGCTTATTAATGCTTCCTTGATTTTTTTGTACGAATCCTCTGTATCCGGCGAGGAAATTATATCGGCCACAGTTGTTATTATCGTATTGTCTAAGTGACGGATTACTGCCGTACACTTAAGAGCATCTGACCGAATAACATAAGCTGCAAATTCTCGCTCTAGCATCGCGAACCATAATCGAGGGTCTTCACGCCAAAATGTAGGTAGTTTAACGCTTTGAAAATCGCTCGCATTTACCTCCGTGTCTTCTCGGCCCCCTTTTTCTTCGTCGTTCGGCATGTTTCCTTGTTTTGTAAACGGGTTTCGGCACCAATTGTAGGGGAAACCGATCGACGCGCTTGTTTAATAAGCAACAATAACAATTATTTTATTTAATTTCGCTTACACAAAACTCGTGGGACTCCACATGCGGTAACGGTTACAATACATACAACCAACTTAAAAACTAGATGGTAACTTATGCTCTAGGAACTTTTCTCTTTACGCCACAAAACTGTAGCGGAACTACACACGAAGGGTAAGGAAGAGTTCTGTGGAAGTTCGCGGGTATAAATAAAAACTCTTATTTATTGCGCTTGCGTCTATTCTCTATGAATACTCTTTTGCTTCTACTACACGCGTCCTTTTGGAAGCTACGCAAGAGCGCGTCTAACATAAGGCTTACCAACTACTATGTACAAAGAATGACAACTAGTGACTAAAAATACTTAATCTAACTAAAACTAGATAGCGCTTGCTATTTACACTATGTGCGACTCTGGTCGCTACAAAACCAGTATTAGTATCAATTTTGAATTAAAAAGACCTGGCAGATCTATAACTCCTATATCTAGTATTAGTATAGTTCAGTTATTGGCTGCTACCAGAGAGCGGTCGCTAGGTTTGGGAGCGAAAAATTTGTAAGCTCACCCGCTCACAGAGCGGCTTATTGTGAGCGGTGGTTTTCTGGATGCACTTGGATGCACCCATTCCCTTGTCGAACGCTACACGACGTGAATACCAGAGACGTGTTGTATGCCTTTGCCAAGTTGGAAAATCGAAAGCAGATATACCGCATCAGTCGTTTTCTGAACAAGAGAAATATACTCCTGAACGTAATACCATATCAGAAATGATGGAGTTTGACATTTTTTGATAACGCAATTAGATACAGTTGATAAATAATATTCAATCATGCCCTTTTCACGACCTTTTCTATTAAAGTTTTAGTAATAATATAATTAAATAGTGGTGATAATAACATGCACTGATGCCTTTCTCATTTTTACAGTTATCGGTCATTACTTTATTATTTCGTTCACACTCGTTTATTAAGGAAACTGATTGATTACTTATGTCCTATTAATTACTGTACTTTCTGTCCAATTTTCTGTTTGATATTACTTCAATATTAACATGTTATGGATTTACTTTGTAAACTTTCTAAAACATTAGATTGTTAGAATTTCTGTTTGATATTATATCAATATCAATAATATCAAACATTAACAACATTCTCCAAGAATGTTTAAATAATTCGATAATATGTACAATTTACAGCTAAAGTTTCTTTTCTATTTCTGTGTAGAATTTGTTACCTCTTCCAGTCGATACATATGTAATTATATATATATATTAACTAGCATTATCAAAATGCAACTATCTAATTATATTTTCTGACTGCTTAAAAAACCAAAAAGAGACATTGTCAATGTCCTAAAATATTTCAACTTGGATTGTCTTAATTTCTCTTTCTTATTTCTATATTAATAACGTCAAATATTAACAATGTTACTATAAAATGCTTGAAATGTATACAATTTATAGTTAAAGTTTCTTTTTCATTGCATAAAATATTTTTATTCTTCCACTCAATACATATTATTAATTAGAATTATCGAACTATATTTCCTGCCATTCTATGAAAACAAAAAAGAGATTTTTTGTTATTTTCCTAAAATATACGTATTACCTTGCATCTATCGTTAACGCCTGAAATCGCCCATTTGTTTAAACAAATAACATGGATTTTCGTATCGTGTTTTCAAATTTCATAAGAATCCCGGAGCCATTCACCGCATAGCTCTCGTCTCATTACGTAACTCGTCTGATTCGTGAAGCAGGCGTGAGAATAAGTGAATAAAATAAGAAGGGTGGTAGAAGCACCCTTCTGTTATTCACCCTAGAGCACTTAAGTCAGAAAGGCTCATTGTCCGCTCCTTCTCATTAGATGCCACCTAGCAGTTCCATCGACCGCACCAAGTAACAATACTGTGGATGCTTTTTTTCCTCCTCCTTGATCTGTAGCTGCAGGAAACACGAGCGGATTTTATGTCTCCGTGTCTGCTCTAATCCCGACCACGACTGTACCGAAAGACAATACTCCTAGTGCTCTGGCTGTCGTGTGAAACGTTGAAACGGGTTTGGCAGCTCTCGATGCTTGAGATATTTTCAACGACCTACTTTTTATACATTTTCAAGTTTCTCACTTCTTGGACCTAATTGTTATGCACACCGGAAATTGGACTTTAGTAAAATTACGAAAAAATTTTTTCAAATAGTGGTTTAAATAATTCATGCTATATAGTTTAGTTAGATAGTATATACTATCTAACATGTGTTAAATGGAAAACCAAATGTCAGTAAATAAAGTACTTTTCTTTTTTTAACCGGAAGTATGAAACATTATTGAAAATAATATTATATAAGAAATAAGTCATTCAGAATAAATATTTGCGATAAGTATTTTAGATATGTATTTTAAAATGGCCGGTATACAGGGTGTCCCAAAAATGTTGGAGTTCCTTGAAAGGGGTGGTTCGGGAGGTGATTTGAAACAACTTTTTCCTTTGCGAAAATGTTGTCCGAGGTTTCTTTAAGAAGATATTAACGGAAAACACTGACCAATCAGAGCGCGAGTATCCCGGTGGAGCGGCAGCGGTAGCGTATAAGCGCGGCCGCCTAGCGCGTAGTCTACGCTCTAACGGTATACGCGCACTATAATTGGTCGGGGTTTTCTATTAATATCTTCTTAACGAAGCTTCGGACAACAATTTCGCTAAGGAAAAAGTTATTTCAAATCACCGCTACCCTGTTTATACAGGGTGTCACAAAAATGTTGTAACACCTTGGAAGGGATGGTTCAGGAGGTGATTTGAAACAACTTTTTCCTTTGCGAAAATGTTGTCCGAGGCTTCGTTAAGAAGATATTAACGGAAAACACTGACCAATCAGAGCGCGAGTATCCCGGTGGAGCGGCAGCGGTAGCGTATGAACGTGGACGCCTAGCGTGTAACCTACTCCCACCACGGCTGCTCCACCGGCATACTCGCGCTCTGATTGGTCAGTGTTTTCCGTTAATATCTCCTCAACAAAGCTTCGGACAACATTTTCGCTAAGGAAAAAGTTGTTTCAAATCTCCCCCCGAACCACCCCTTTCAAAGACCTCCAATATTTTTGGGACACCCTATACATTACCAGTAATCGATATTGCTGCTTCCCCCCCCCCCCCCCCAAAAAAAAAAAAGAATGCCCCAAACCTACTCAGACAGTATTTCCGTGTAGATAGTGCATGCAATATTCCTCCCTCATTATTTTTCATTCGTAAAAGTAATTAGTAGAAAAACTTATATATTAAAAACTTAATAATATAAATTAAAAATTAAAAGTAAGCATTTTTGCGATTTTCCTATAATTACTACCAACATCAGTTGAATCCAAGTGAAATTTTGTTTAGTTTCTCTTCGTGTCCCGACGGAAAATATAAGTTAGTTAATTTGGACAGTTGCCGTCTACGTGTTCTACAATGCAATTGTTATTCACATCATCGGCGGTACACGAGACGCATAAATAAAGCAGACTGTAAAAAGTACTGAGAAATGGGTGCCGACTGATAATATTTTTCTGCTGGTCAATGATATCCAAGGGACCCTTTTATTTATAGGATAGAAGATCGTGTAGATGTAAAGATAATAAAATTCAACTGAATACATTTGAATCGCTAATGCGATCGAGCGTGTGCTCCATAATGTCTACGTGTTCGGGAAAAATTCTTACAATACGTGAAAATAGTCTTCAATGAAGTTAGAACAAGAAGTAAAGAAATAAATATTATATGTCCAAGTTGTTAATAATAAAATAAATATGTCATTCTAATAAGTTTAATATTCTAATTGAGTTTTACGTTGTTTCTGCAAAGTTTATGAAAAACATACCTTTTCTATTCCCCATAGGATTGTTTTTGATATTTTTAATTTTCTAAAACAAAAATCATTTCAAAGGTTAACCCTTTCAATTTGACAACATTTTAAACATCTTACAACTGACAATAACATGATTTTACACGCAAATTAATGTAAAGGAATATCATATTTTAATATTCTATGTATCTTTACATATTAGAAAACAAAATTTTTTTGTATGAAGTTTTGTATTTGTTCTTTGAATGGTAATTTATGAAATACTCATCCGAATGTATCCATCATTCAAATTCATCTTCGTTCGGACCAATTTCATTATAGAAATTAGAAATTTATTTTTGTATGCCTTTCAAAATCCTCGAAACCATAAAGACTTTACGAACAACTTTCTACTACTATAGAAGAATGTGAATTAACACTGGAGATTTGAAAATTGGTACTTTAATGTACCAAAATGTCGAATATACATATATATGTCTGTTTAAACTAGAGTTATAAATTATTGAATATAAAGGCACGGAATTAATTTCTATGCCTAATACATTCATCCCTGCTTATAAGTATGTGAACATTTTCTCAATTGAAATAAATATTTTTAAAAAAGTTAGGAATCAATTTACGAATATTATTTCTGTTTCTGTATTTAGTTTGAGTTGTATTAGAAGAAATGTTTGACGAATAGTTTATTGAATGTCTGAACAGTAATGAAAAAAAAACAAAGTATTCATTGTACCCAAAGCAATATTATTCTATTTATTTTTTTAATATCTCGCCAAAAATTGTTCTCCGATGTTCGACATTTTTTTCCAAACTTTCCTATCTAAATGGTCCCATAGTTTTTCTATGAGATTTAATATGCCAATTGAAACTTTAATATAAACTAGAAATAAAGACAAAATTGAAGAACAACAAAATTTATAGTAATAATTTGCAGTGTATATTAATTATTCATTCAAGGCGGTAAGTATCAGAACTTGCGATAGAAAATCTTATTAATATTTTAAGAAGTCAAAAATGATAACAATTATTACAAACAACATTGATCTATAATTATATCAACATTCTACTAAAGGAAGGGAAATGTTGTAAAAGCCAGGGAATTCATTGCTGAAATAATATTTTATATCTCTCTAAATTATTCTGAGAATCAAGAGATTATCCAGGCAAAGACTCGTGTTTAATGAAGACATTCTGTCAACAGTGATCGTTTATATTCTGATTACTGGCCAGTCATTATGGCAGAGATAGTCCGTCAAAGAACAGTGCCATCAGTTGTCGTCATCGTCTGACTTTGAGATTGATTGAAACGTACCGCGAAGATTATGGCCTTTGACGGTAAAACTAGCACGTCAATTAATTTAAATCATGTATTTCAAACATTTGATAAAAATTACTCAATCTATATTAATATTATAAAAACGTAAAGTATGTTTGCTTGTGTGTTTGTATGTAGGGGGTAATCTCCGAAACTTCTGAACCAATATTAAAAATTTTTTCAGTAATACAAGCTACACTATCTCTGAGTAACATAAGCTGTTTTATTTTGCTAAAAATACGTTTTCAATTTGAAATCTGAAAATTTATAAATCAAATCGGAAGAAAAGGGTTGTTTGGCTACTTTATCGGCGTACGCTAAAAATAATGTAATACAAAAGTGTTGGTTATCAATTTATCTAAAAAAAAGTTAGCGACACGATATATCCAGTTTTTACATTTAAACCACAATAACATTTTTTACTTTAAAAATGAATTGAAAATTAGAAGGTGAACTTTAAGGGTATTTATTAGATATAATTGTATATTAATCTTTATAAGAAAGAATCATTTTATCATCAAAGAAATTTCATGAAGATAAAATTCGTAGAGAAATAATTCACAAAGAAATTAATTATAGATCATTCGTCACACCCGAATTCGTCATTAACATTTAGCAAATGATTTACAGTTAAAAATCTATCTCTACCCTACACCCAGTTAAATGCATTCATCTGTTATGAAGTATCTAATTATAATACATACTTACATAAACACTATAGTAATTATTGCACCTACGTGAATAAAAATAATATTCCACGCGGGTGTTACCGCGGGGTGCAGCTAGTTATTAATAACGCTCTTGCCATCGTTTTGTAAGACATTTATTAAAATAGAGAACTGATCATAAAAGGAAATGACGAGAGAAAATTAAAAATTGTCCATGTATATTTTTATTTACATAAGATGATTAAGAATAATGGTAAATTAATGGATATTAATATAAGGAAAAAGTTGTTTCAAATCACCTCCTGAATCACCCCTTTCAAGGACATCCCTCATTTTTGGTACACCCTGTATATTATAATAGGGTGGTCCTTATTTTAATGATTTTGAAATCTATGTTACGCACCCTCTAAATACCTTGCAAGTACATAAAAAGAAATTCCTGGAAAATTTGAGCGCTTAATTTTAATATTAACACGTCCTCCAAATCCCCGAATATTATAAATAGAAAATATAATACATCGCATTTTTTTCAGTCGGTTACTTATTTTTTTGTAGCTCCGGTGAAAATCGATGAAATGATTTGAAACTTGACAGAGTTTTCACTTATAATAATAGGAAGAAGCCGTAAATATTCTAAATTTTTATCTTAATTATTTCCTCATATATCAGCCCAGTACATATGAAGCTATTTTCTCTACTTAAAATACTTTTGTAATATTATATTAAACGTTTTACATATGAAATTTTTTATTATTTTTTATAAAAGTTCCATAAGTAAGGTTCTGTTGCATGCAATTCAATGATTTAGTATATACAAATTCTTATTTCAATATAACAATTTATAAAAAACAATTGGTTCGTTTTTCGGACGGTCCACGTCCTAGGTAGGCTTTCCCCCTTAACTGGGACGGACACCCTGTATGCACCAATGAATTCGCTTACTGTAATATTTATAACATGTATGTTCCAGTGTTCCAGTGTTAATGAAAGACTTCATCCATTATACATTCATTGAATCCGTACTATTCGAAACACGAAACGCAGCCTAAGACTGGCAACCAGCCCGGCGCCACTTAAAAGTGCCGTTAATGATACTATAATAACATTGTACAGGGTATCATGTGTAAAATGTTACGAGATATGATCTTAGAGACTATCGAAGACATCCATTTGACTTTTGTTACAATCTGTTATAAATGTTACACTTTTGGAACTTTAGCGTGGAACCAAATTTCTTTTAGATGACTGCAAGGGAGAAAAATGGAGTTATTTATACGTTACATTTTCATAAATATTTGTTGTCTATGTATTCTTAAATCTACCGATTTCCAACTCCGATTAACGGCTTTCTATTACAATAAATGACCATGTATTATATGCCGGGGAATTTGTCTAAACAAATGCTTTCATATGATGAATAAAAATACAGGGTGTCCCAAACATGATGTAACACATTGAAAGGGGTGGTTCGGGAGGTGATTTAAAACAACGTTTTCCTTAGCGAAAATTTTCTCCGAGGTTTCGTTAAGGAGATATTAAGCGAAAACCCCGACCAATCAGAGTGCGAGTATGCCGTTGGGGCGGAGGCTACGCGCTAGGCGGCCGCGCTCATACGCTACCGCGGCCGCTGCAACGGCATACTCGCGCTCTGATTGGTCGGGGTTTATTGTTAATATCTCCTTAACGAAGCCTCGGACACCATTTTCGCTAAGGAAAAAGTTGTTTTAAATCACCTCCCGAACCACTCTATTCATGAACTTCCCACATTTTTGGGACACCCTGTAGAGGCCCCTTTAAGGGAGTGGTCTTCCGTGCCTTGTATGTGCTCGTACGCACTCACATAGCTGCCCATCACTGTATACGTACACG
>NW_026532614.1:81-10486 GCF_026283585.1 Hylaeus volcanicus | reverse complement strand
CTAATTTGTAACTAGGTTCAGAATGTGTATAAGCCTACAATGGCAACATGTGTGTTTCCAATTCCTTTTTCTTACTTATAATTAATATATATTTTATTTCTTTCTTTTATTTACGTTATTAAATCTTAATAATAAAAAATGAGTTCATTTTCATTATTCTAACACGTACAAATTAAAAACATCAAATTTCTAGTAAAGAAGTCTTAAAAAATGCTGTAAATATTTAAAAGGTACACAAAATAACTTCCCCTCGACCCCTTAACGCCCGCCCGTAAGGGCCCGAGTACAATGGTCCATAGAGACTGAGTGCTCGGTATGGGCTAAAATCTATACTCATACATACATACATACACAAAATAACTGAACTCTAATGGAATGGCAACAAATAAACGTGTTCAAAAAATCTGGTATTGGATAACAAGAATTAAAATAACACAGGGCAAACACGAATCTCTTTTTCTTTCCACGGTTATCATTTTTGTAAGTAACGCATTTCGATTAACCCACGCAATTAATATACTAGCAAGTGGGAGGGGCGAGTGTCAACGGGGACGGGAACTACTGGTCTCCTACTCTTGCAGCCTCCGGGATATTACCCTAATTTGCATCTTTGAACTTTCCTACAGTCGTGCCCGAAAGTTCTTTGCACTCCTCGCTCGAGATAATGCTAATAAGGGAACCGCCTCTTACAAATTGATATTTAAGCGGTAAGTTCTGCAACCGATGAGGCCCAACGACCGACATCAAATTATTCCCACTTACACGTAACGTACCAGCGATAATCAGTTAACTCGTGCACTGGGGAAACTCTAATTAGAGAAAGGAATGATACTCGAAGGTATAGTATCGAATTATTACATAAACAATATTGATACTAGTTTGGTACTTCTATTGAAATATCGATGTTCTTTGGATACTTAAAAAATATTCATACTTATTTGATTTGGAGGTATTACTGTGCAAACTTAGCTCACTATTTGTCTCGTTTGCATTCAGTGTATTGCACTCACTTTCCTCGCTATTAGAGATAGAGATAGAAATCGTTATCTACCTCGTTATTAAATGAACTGGCAATCCCTGTTGTGTCACTTGAAAGCGGTATCGCAAGAGGGACACCCAACTTACATATTTATAGGTGCCTTCTTTTTATCTCCTTCGATATATAAATCGTAGCCTGCGGATCTTCACGAAAAATAAAATCTTTACAAACGTACGTACAAAAATTGAACCTAAATAGAAATTTATTTTATTCTTCAAATGTTGTAATATGAACTTGACTGTGTACATTTTGTAGTTTCTTGAACATTCAAATTTTCTATAAATGCATAAAAATCCACAGTCTAATAATTAGTCTGTGAATAAATGGGAACCTCTTTCCCACATTACAATATTCGATATTACAATACACGTGTAAAGTGTACTCCTGTATCAATGCAACAAATGAATCATTTATTGTATTTACCAAATTTTTGTTTATATTTCTTTAAATATTTAAAGACAGCTTTTATTAATATATATAAATATTTTCATTGTCAGATTTAGGTTCCCCCTTTTAATTTATCTCGCACCATTATGGTTATTAACCATGGTTCCACCTGTTTATCCATCGATTGTGTTGCCCCAGTTGATTCAGGGGCGATCGTTACGCGATTAACCCGCAAGTAACCCCGTGGGAATTTAGTGGATCTCCTCTAGATTGAAATATACACTTCTATCTGACATAGATTGGCCACTGCTTAACACTTTATTTACTGGGAGCCTATTTATAGACTTTTTAATTCCAGTATTTAGCTTTTCGAATTTATTTACTGTGTTGGTGGTTGTCTACATACAATGTTCAGTTTTTGGGAACAGACTTGGCTTTCAATGTACCTAGTAACAGTATGAAGGAATTATTGTCAATCTAGATTGGCATATGGTACTGTAGACAATTCTTTTTTGAATTAAAGACTGTTTCTAAATAGCCCGGTAGATAAAGTGTTAAAACGATTTAACTAAAATTGAATAGGAGTGTTGTACCTAGAGCAAAATGAACCTAGGAACACTTTTAATTTGTACTTAATTAACTCAGCTATCCAACGGCGATTATTAGAAATTTATCAATAATTTGCCACCAGGGAGTCTTCCAATTTGTTTTTTAACAGTAATTGGCAAACGACTATGTTATACATGATTAGTTATATATGATTAAAGTTTTTACAAATATTGGATCCATGATCTTTCTACAGGATTAGAAAAAAAACCATAGATGTTTATATGTGTGATTATTGTAAATATAAGCCTACTGAGTAAAATTATGATTTTGATCTGTACTTTTATTTATGCAAATAACCTAGTTTAAGATATTTTAACAACAGCTCTTCACTTATCTTGACACTTTCAAATCTTCTTATGGTGATTTTCTACTAACTAGTGTTGTTATTTTCCAAAATATCATATGTGTTCCAAGGTACATTAACGTGTTGTACCATGGAACGTTTGTAAGCATTTTACAAACACACGTAACATGACTTACGTAAAGGTATAAATTAAAAACAGACAGACATTCTGCTGTTTCTAAAACCTGTTTACATTCATATTGAAGTTCATATTAAATTTGCAAACTTATTTTCAAAATTTATTCCAGAGTGTTGATACAACATTCTTCCCAATAAGTCAAATATGTTATTTATAGATTTCTACATAGTTAAAACGTTATATTGATAATGATCACAAAAAATCGTATTAATAATGAATACAAACGCGAGCCTACAGGGTTGCCATAAATTTTGTGCGTAACAACTCGATCGTTTTAAGACTCTTCAGTTGGCCCCATAAATTTGTACTCGCGGCCCGTATGAAAATTCTAGTTGGAGCGCGAGTCAGATAAAGCGTAGCAATAACAAGTTATTAGAGCGACGCCGACGCCGACGCCGACGCCGACGCATGGAAGTCGATACGTACACTTAATGCTCCGTTATTGGGGCGGAATGTATCTAATAAAGCCGATTTCACGCACGATTCTTCGTATCCAATGCGCGCAACAATAACGTGACACGCCCGTATGATTGCTGGCTGGATGTGTTAGGCGACGACGACGGAAGATACACACGTACACAAGGATTGTTATGGGATAAGAGACGCGAGTTCCTGGGCGTCATATGCTTATAACTGCCCCCTATCAGAATAATATTATTACTTAGCCACCCCATGGTTATGCCTCCTGATGCGAGGCGTTTACTTTTCGACGTGTCCCTTTCTACAATATCCTTGGAAAATTGTTGTATTACGTGAAGAACATGTCGAATCGAAAGCTATTTTATTACGTACAGTAACTTTAATATTCGGACACTATGAGATTTTTACTTTGTTACATCATAACTTCGTTTCTAACAAAACAAGGAAAAAACATAATCAAGTATTATATTAAGGTATTTGTGTAGTAAATAATAGTATAAGTTTTACTTACATAACTTACAATAGTTGTTAAATAATACGATTTAAACAAAACATTGTCTGATTTTCGCGTTACTTTAATATTCGGACACTTGGTAGTGTAGCACCTTTTCTGAGTGTTTACGCAGAGTTACTTCGAGTTTAGAACAAGTGTTTGTTTACAAATACAGTCAACTGTTCGGATGATACTAACAAACTTTATTTCATCAGTTATTCTTCGATAACCGTTACGTGCACGTGTATAATGCCACGCAAAAGCAATACCATGTATAATATAAAACTTGTGATTTTTCACAATGCAAAGGGCAAGTCATGTAGACAAATTGCTGCCATACTCAACATAAGTAAAAGTACAGTGGCAAATATCATCAAACGGTTCAAATGCGAGGATCGTATAGACTCTATACCCCAAAAGGGCTAACCAAAGAAGTTCGATGCACGTGATAAGAGGAAACTAATAAGAAACCTAAAGAAGGATCCTTCACTCAGTGCACCAAAATTAGCAACAGAGCTCTTAAACGAGACTAGGAAGAAGGTACATCCCCAAACAATCCGCAGAGCCGTAAAAGATAGTGGTTACAATGGAAGAGTAGCTAGGAAGAAACCGTATGTGAATAAACAGATTCGAAATCGAGATATAAACATTTTTGTTTGCTAGTATCATGATTGACTTACTTGCTTCCATCGCATGCGATGTTTATGCCAGTGTTTATAAATTGCGTTCTGAATATTCCCATTCAAGTGCCGACAATTTCGTCAATTTCATTTTTTCAATTTCGTGTAGAGAAATGGCCGGTGGACACGTGGAAAATCTTCTATAAATATCGAAAATCCAGTAGTAAGTAAATCATGATACTAGCAAACAAAAATGTTTATATCTCAGAAACGGTTGACCTTTGGACCTATGTTTACTAAAGCTTTTTTACTCGGTACAGTGTGCCCTATACACCATATAAATATTGAATGCTTTCTTTTTTAACACCCTGTATAAAGTGTTAACACTAAATCTACCGTGAGTAGTCAATTAGCCGTTCTCAAACTTTATTATTTAGTTTTTATATGCAATATATTTATTATATTCAATTATCGCACATATTATTGCACATATTCAATTTAATTTCACGTAAAATGTTTTTGTATTTAATTGAAAAAAAGAATCTTTAAGACTAGTAATTTGTCCCATCACGAAATAGTTACAAATGAACTTCATGTCAGTAGATTACGTGTTAAACGATAGACTTGTTGTTTCTAAATAAATGTTGGATTATAAATATACTGTGGATCTTGTAAAATAAAATCTGTTGAAACGTGCCTACAAAAATTGAACCTAAATAGGAATTTACTTTATTCTGCAAATATTATAATACGAACTTTACTTTCAATCCTTTTTATATTCTTGCATATTGTTTGCATTTTGTAGTTTCTTGCACATTCAAATTTTCTATAAATGCATAAAGATCCGCAGTCTAATTATAAATATGTACACGAACAAGCTTCGCCCATTCTTCCAAATAAAAAAATTTTATTTGGAAATGCCAAATTTAACTCATTTAACTTACAAGCTCTCAGGTAACTCACCTTGGGATTTCGATGTCAATTTTTTTGGTTATTCTGGAGGTGAAAGAAAGAGATACGTGTCCAGGCGTTGATAGTTTCGGAGTAATAAATTTGTAAAGATTGAAAATTTATTTATTTTTATTTTAATGATACTGCAATAGTATGTAAATTTTCGAAGTATAAATTATATTATAACATTATAAACATTAATGTAAATTTGATTTTAAGGGACTTTTAATTCAAGTAGTCATATTTGAAATAATAATATAAGTTATTTGTAATGTGCAACATTTAAAGAACGTATTCGAATTATCAATCGTTTAAATTTAAAATTTCATTGGAATCAATATTAACAGTATTTTAAATTTCTAGTTTTTAAAATAATTAGTAGTAGGGGAAAAACAATAAACAAACATCGGAATGTTGATGTGAATTGTTTAATTACAAAAAAAATTTCAATTTTCACAAATTTATTACTCCGAAACTAAAACCTCTTTTCCACCTCCAAAATAACCAAAAACAATTGGCATCGAAGTCCCAGGGTAACTCACCTCAGCTTCCCCTGTTAGTAAAATTATTTTAGATATAAACGTCACGAATATTTATGCAATATATATAATAATATATATAATAATTATGAATTGCATCGAAGTCGATAGTTTTTGGTAATAAACGACGAGGCAGAGAACTGTGAAACCGTCCGTAGCCTCGTGCGAGAAAGACGTATCGAGTGAGTAAATTGTTATAGAGGTGGGCGGGTATATAAATTGTCACCTAGCACTCGCACGTAGGGGCTGTCGCTACGGGCTCGAGATTGCTTTGTTTGGGATAAAGAACGGTAGGAGAGGAAGTCGGCGTAGAAGGATAATAAAGAAGAAAAGCGGCGGAGGGACAGAGGAAAATCGTCGGGGAAAATCCGATATCTCGGTGAAATGAGAACTTCGCCGCTATATCGATGTACAATGTACATACATCGTATATACCCTCTTATACACATACTGGAAGGAATTCACAGCTTCTTCCTCTCTGCGTTTCCTCGGCGACATGTGGAATTATCCGCGGGACATGATTAAGGGGGTGTTCCGGTTTCGCCGAAAAATAGTCTCTTCTCAGAAATTTCTTTTCTGAAAATGGAAAGGAATTTCATATACAGGGTGTCTACGTATAAATTCGGACATACGCAGGGTGTCAATTCTACAACAAATTTCCAACAAAAAATTACTCTTAGACATTTTCTTTGTGTCGCCTTATTTTCGGGTATTTCACTTTTAAAATTTTTTCTGCGTTTTCGACTTAATAATAGTATCGCACACAATGCATATCCATAACCATCCGTTAAGAAAATTAACAAGACACGCTTCAATAAAAACAAGTGAACTTCTCTTTAAACGTCGATCGGTCCCAATACGAATTTATTTAAAAATCGGAAGAACTTGTTCCGCTACCAGCACGTCCCCCACATACGTTTAACGTCTTTGAAAAAGGAGTGTCGTGTTCGACGGTCACGTATATCGTTCGAAAGCGAATGTAATGGAAAAAAGACCAGTGTTTCGTCGTTTACCAGGCCGTTTCGAAAGGCTCGTACGGGACGGAAGGGTGAGAAAACAATTTCCAGCTTGCTCGTGCTCAGCCTTCGAAACGGCGCCCGTCGCCGCTCATAGACACGTTCGCGCCGTTTTTGCTCGGCGTCCAGCGGGTCGAAAGCTGTCGCCTTTAAAAAAGATTCGCATGTTCGCTGGTGCATGATTCAAACTACGAATCGCCGCGATTGCGAAAGCTTTCTTCGGTCCGCCGCCACGTTATTCCCCCTTTTTCCCCGCGAGCGAAACGTACCCCGACTCGGTCTTTTATGAAACGTTCCTGGTGGGATTGAATTTTTGTATTATTTACAGCGCGCCTTGCACGCGGATGGCTTTAAAACAGCTCACGAAAGCATTTCCTCCCTCCAAAGTCGAACGTAAAAGTGAGGTCCCATCTATGTGATGCTCATGCTCGAGCAATAAATTGTCCGTGCTCGCCGGATTTTGTTCGAAAACACGTTCCTACTAGCGAGCAAAAGGTCGATAATTGCGACGACGAACGATTGGAACCACTTAAAAGGTTCGATTTTTACGAGCGTTTGGGTCTCGGCCCATGGTCTAGGCTCGCGAGCACGGGGACTATTCCACGCGAGCCTGGATCGAACGCTCAAAAAAATCGACCCTTTCGAGTGGTTCGAAGCGTGACGGCCAATACTTCTTTTCACCGAGACCGTAGGCGCCTGCCTGGGTTCGCTCAAGGGCCTGGGGTCGAACGGGCGATCGACTCATCAGTTTTTGATAAAATCGAATTCTTTATTCTTCATCGTATCAACGTGAACGCGATGCCATTAGATTCCTGGTGTTCTCCCGATTAAAATGATATCTCACGTCGCGTAAATCGAACTATTTTTAACGAAATAACTTTTCAATTATGTAATCAGATTTTGCATATAATTTCGTTAAAAATAGTCCGATTTACGCGATGTGAGATATCATTTTGATCGTAGAAGCATCAGGAATCGATTGAAGTTACTTCCGCAAAGTTCCGATAAAAATTGTCGAGGTTGGTATTTTCAATTCTTTGTGACATCCCCTTGTCGACCGCCCGTTGCGATGATGGTGCGTGGCCTTTTTCGGGATTCCGTGCTCGTTTAGGTGTTCGCGGCTCGTTGTGCTAGCTCGCCAAGGTCCATCAGACCCTTCTGCGCGAGAAGTTGACACTTTCAAGTGGACGTTGCTCGTGCTCGCCGCCCGAACTTACATACATGGGACCTCACCTTAACGCGGCGCTAACGAGAAACATCTATAGGAAAGAGATTTAGATTTTTTATGCAACTGTTGGTTTATAGTAAAATAAATAACGAGCGATACTTTTTTTTTTAGGTTTATGTGGAGAAGAGATGAAAGTATTCTGTAAAGTTTTACTGTTGGATCCCGATATGAGAGTTGGTTTTGGAATGAGGGAGAGTAAGGAAGGTTGGTATGCGTGGAGAGGGAGTAAAGGTTGGTAGTGTGTAAGCGAAAGAGGTTAGAGTGAATTAAGGTGGAATATTAATCATAAAAAGTGTTGAAATTTGTTCCACCTTCCCACACCCAAGTCCCGAGGTTAAAGACATAACACTTTTATTATAGAGACTTTATTGAATTGTAACAGCAAGTACGCGCGTAGGTACGAACTACCAGAATCTGAACTTGTGGCCAAAATGCAAGGAGTTTATGTAGGCTAAGATAACAGATTTCGGGCGCAATAGTCAACAACCACCTCTTTCAAGGTGTTACAACATTTTTGGGACACCCTGTATACTACGACAATGTTTACATTACCTAAATCATCAATAGTCTCGAGACAAAATTTTGACTCTGTAGAAGTGATATGATCGAGTTTTAGTCTGGCAATCAACGTGTCAAGCATCGTGATGCAAAAACTATCTTCAAAAATACAGTGTGTGTCATAAGAGCGTGTATATTTCTGTGAATGTTTATATATTTGTACTAAATTTTATATAGGTCGAATCTACACCTAAAACACTAATACGCATTTACCTAGTAAGGTCTCCAATATACTCCATTAGCAATTATAGCTTGGCACCGTCTCGGCATGCTTTCTATTAATTTTTCAGGGTAAGATGCTGGAAATGACCTCCATATCTTTCGAATATGGTGTACAATTGCTCTTATTTTGGTGATACGCCTTCCTCTTAGTTCGTACTTCATTATGGACCATACATTATACCATCGTTATTGTTTGAATATTTGGTGTTTAGTTAAAAAGTAAATTGACTAATTTACATTTTCAACAAAAACAGAAATAAACTTTGTTAAAATGAAAAAAGAAAAATTATAATCTGCGCTTCTTTAGTCTCATCATGGATCGTGCTTCTCCAAGCTTACATATACACACCGACAAGAAAACAAATGATGAGAAATAACGGTCACTCATGCTACCATGTTCGAATACAGATGGTGCCCAATGCAAATGTACATATCTTAATAGTTATCACCATAGTACGATGATAACGTTTTCCTCTTTCCATCTTTTATAGACGCGACTTCGATGTTTAGGGTCGTTGTCTTCTTCCAATATCCACTGGTCTTTGTTTTGATTGAACCAACATTTCATGGACGTGAGAAATCCCCTTTGATATAATTTCAGCATTGTTTGCGCATTCAGATTGTGAGTGGAGATACTCAGTCTACTTATTGGACATATACAGTACACAACGTTTCAGCTTTGAGATTCATCCTCAGCAAAACTAACTTCATGGTACAGTATCCATCAATAATTATCAATAATTAGTTTAAGAAACTCGCTTATATCTTCAGTAGTTTCCAAGCTAGCATTTGGGAGTAAAACTTTACAGAATAATTTCATCTTTTCTCCACATCAATTTATTATTTCAACATTATACGTCATGATAGTGAAAGATACAGAATATTCCCACGTCATACAACGTTACACAATGCCTCACATCATAATGTAGCAAGTTGCAACGTAATCCTCGACATATATTGGAGACCTTACTAGGTAAATGCGTATTAGTGTTTTAGGTGTAGATTCGACCCATATAAAACTTTGTACAAATATATAAATATTTACAAAAATATAGCCGACACGCTCTTGTAAGACAGACTGTACAATCTTCAGTCAATGAAAGATATCTCATTTTTTAACACTTTAAATCTACCGGGCTATTTAGAAACAGACTTTAATTAAAAAAAGAATTCTCTACAGTATCATATGCCAATCTAGCCTGACAATAATTCCTCCATACTGTTATTGGGTACATTGAAAGCCAAGTCTGTTTCCAAACACTGAACATTGTAAGTAGACAACCATCAACAAAGTAAATAAATTCGAATAGCTAAATACTGCAATTAAAAAGCCTAAGAATAGGCTCCCGGTAAATAAAGTGTTAATTACTAGCGTGAACAGATAAATATATTCCAAGGTAAAAGTAGCAGGAATCAAAGACGACCAGTTTTTGCAGGACTCTCCGATTCGTTCTCGCGCGCATCATAAATTGTACATTAGGGTCGCGCTCGAACGAGTCCGATTCGGTAATAATTTAGCCGGGAAGCGCGGCAGTTTGTACTCGTCTGATGAAAATGAACGGCGAAATTGCAGGCTGTCCATCCTGGCCTCGGCCTCGGCCTCGCTATCAAGGCACAGGTTGCAAATTGTTTCGGCTGCCAGGAACCTTTCCAGTTTCCGCTCGTTGCGGGATGTGTGCGCCTTGCGTGACACTTGAACTCTCGGCCGCACACCTCCCAGGGTAAACGTATGACGAAAAGGGAGAAAAGAGAGAGCGGGGAACGGGGGTGTGGGCAGGACAGAGAAGGTGAAACAGAGAGAGAGAGAGAGAGAGAGAGAGAGAGAGAGAGAGAGAGAGAGA
>NW_026532614.1:0-71 GCF_026283585.1 Hylaeus volcanicus | reverse complement strand
AGAGAGAGAGAGAGAGAGAGAGAGAGAGAGAGAGAGAGAGAGAGAGAACTCGAAGGGTTCGTGTTAATTAA
>NW_026532613.1:0-3449 GCF_026283585.1 Hylaeus volcanicus | reverse complement strand
GTAGAGCAGAACAAACAAATCACAGAAGAAGGGAAATGTCTGTTTTAATTGTGTGTAATTATTTGCACACCTTTGACATCCTTTGCTGTACACCTTTACCTTGCATTTCCCTTCCCTAGAAAGTAATAATGAATAAATTCCAAGTTCCATTCCACCATTCCAATACACCGCAACCAACATAAAGCTTCCTAAATATTTCCGTCTATCCAGTATCCAAAGAGTCCCAAGTAAGGACTCACAAAATACTCTCTCCTCGAGTGACTTGCGGTCATCTCGCCGCCGTGAAAGGTGATATCTGCATTCCCCGTTGAAATCCGAAGACGAAGTTCCTTTGAAACGACCAAAAATTACCATAATCTTGTATGTACCATCGAGAGGAGGGGAGGGGATCGTCCCCTCCTTTCCTTCACCCTTCTATCTTGTTCTTCCAGCGTTTTATCAACACAGGATACGGCGGAGTCCAGACATCCACCGCTTCCGTTAGCAAGTAGTCGCGAACCATTTCCATAAGGATTTCCGTTCGTCCTACGCGAGGAATTTTTGCACGCCAAGCTTCTCGCGTGGCGTTTCCCCTACCCCTCCCCCCCTCCCATCCTCCCGCCCTTCGCCCCGTTGGGATCCCCTTTCAGACCACTTGAAATCTCTCCGTTTACGTTTGAACGCTGGGTCACGCGCGATACCATCGCACGATTCGAGCGCACGAAGGCCAGAAAGGTTTCTTGCCCGTTCCACGGAAACAATGGGCGAGATTTCGTTCCCTCGAGCGAGTTCCGGGGAAGTCCACTCGGGGGGAAACTGAATTTTCCTCGATTTTTTTCAACCGCGCGGGGCTATCGACCGTATTCGGTTAGAGTCGTTGATAATCGTTTGGTTCGATCGTGAATCTTTGGATCGTTAGGACAGATATGGGTCGTGTATACGTGCCCCCACCCCCCCTCCCAACTGGATTTGTGTTAAATTTTTAGCGGGAGATTATTCGAGAGGATGGGAATAGTATTACAATGACATTTCGTTACGAAGGAATTTTCAGTTTATTAAATTTAGGGGTGTTACCAGGCGATATTTTGTGAATCGATTGAATAAATTAAATTAATGTAATCAATCAATGTTGTTAATTAGTGTAACAAGATACACTTAATTAATTATTAGTTATTTAGTCGTTATTGAAATACAGGGTGTCCCAAAAATGTTGTAACACCTTGAAAGAGGTGGTTCGGGAGGTGATTTGACACAACTTTTTCCTTAGCGAAAATGTTGTACGAGGCTTCGTTGAGGAGATATTAACGGAAAACACTGACCAATCAGAGCGCGAGTATGCCGGTGGAGCGCATGCGGTAGCGTATGAGCGCGGCCGCCTAGCGCGTAGCCACTCCTACTGCGGGCGCTTCAGTGGCATCCTCGCGGTCTAATTGGTCCGGAGTTTTTCGTTAATATCTCATTAACGAAGCCTCGTACAACATTTTCGCTAAGGAAAAAGTTGTTTCAAATCACCTCCTAAACCACCCCTTTGAAGGTGTTACAATGTTTTTGGGACACCCTGTATATACACAGTGGAGGTAATTTGAAACAACTTTTTCCTTAGCGAAAATGTTGTCGGAGGCTTCGTTATGGAGATATTAACGGAAAACACTGACCAATCAGACCGCGAGTATGCCGATGGAGCGCCCGCTGATTGGTCAGTGTTTTCCGTTAATATCTCCTCAACGAAGCCTCGTACAACATTTTCGCTAAGGAAAAAGTTGTTTCAAATCACCTCCCGAACCACCTCTTTCAAGGTGTTACAACATTTTTGGGACACCCTGTATAAAATAATCAATAATAATACAGATGTTACACCGTTTAAAAAATTGGACGAACTTTCGAGTCAACTTTATTAGGTTTCAGTATCTTCGAAACCATGAATTTCGCAAATCTACCTTCGCAGACTAGGTACACTGCCCCCCCCCCTTAAGGGGGTATCCTGAATTAGGTGGTCTAAAAAAAAACGGTTGACACCAAAAAAAAAACCAAAAGAAACTTTCATTTTCATATTAATTAATTATTATTTGTTTTCAGTCTTTTTTTAGACCTCCTAATTCAGGATACCCCCTCAACCCCCTAAACTGGCGTTACAAATTCGACCGATCGTTCAGGCGGGGTCTCTCCCCCTTCAGCCCCCTCCCTGGACCATATTGTCGATGTCACGAACCGAGCCATACACTTGGAACGTTTTTCACACGCGTCATCGATCGCCAACGCCCCATTTATAAAATTTTAAATTCTAAAAGGGTTACCCGTTCGGCTCGAGTTACTTATTTATTAGACCATTAACTTGTTATCGGCCATTGTGTCGATGGTTTCGTTGCAAATTTGTGGGGATTCATTTTCAAAAATTCGTTCCCAGGATTATTACGCGCCTTTTCGATCCGGAGTCGCGATTGGTCAGCGATTATTTTTTTCTTTTATTGCTATTCGTATACAATCGGTCACAGTGATCACATTGCAGAATTAAGCACGAAGCAGAAGATTTTTCAAGGGGGGATTTAGAATTCTTGATTTTGTTATCAAATTTATATCACTTTGTATTATTATAGAGTATATTCGTATCGCACATTCGCCAACGAATGTCCCCCAATTTGTTATATTTTTAAATTCCACTCCTATAAATTTTAAACGCGAGTTCTGTTGCATCGTTAGCAAGCAAGTAAATTTGCTCGAAAATTCAATTATCGAAATGTTTTTTTTTTTTTTATTTAATTTGCTTGTCGCATAATTTCAAGGAATGCTCGGAATTCGTCAATCAAGAAAGATTTACTATGTACTAGACGTCTAACTCACCCTCCACCCTTCTCGATTCGATGATGATCGTCCGAGTTCATTATCTACTTAATGGGGCGAGAGGAGAAAGCGCGATGGAGATGCTCGTTTCCCATGTCGACGAACAAAAAGGAACGCGGACCGAGGGTAGCCCTCTATTTACGCCACGCCAACAACCGCCCTGTACGAATTCGCGCCGTAGTCGACCGCGATAGTCGATTAAATGCGGTCCTGGCGACTGGACCGTGACTAAAGTGCCAACAAACGATGTATTTCATTGTTGATCGCTGTCAGCAAGGAGAACCGCACTCGATGATGATTCCGTGCTCGTTTCGAATGTGGGTATAGTGAATGATGGTCGGAGGGATAGAGTATGTATCAGCGATACGTGAGTTAATTATGCAAATTCATGTTTTTGTAGGTATGCCACAGAAGAGTAATTCGGCTCGCTTAAAAGTTTAATCGATCTTCTAAACGATGTAGCATGTATATTATTGTTTATTATTTTATACATTTTTTCCATTTGTGAACTGCAGAAATTGCTGAAATTGAATTTCGAATGTATTCTGAATTTATTCGTTATTATTTTCTATAATTACACACAAATAAAACAGACATTTCCCTTCTTCTGTGATTTGTTTGTTCTGCTCTAC
>NW_026532612.1:894-7131 GCF_026283585.1 Hylaeus volcanicus | reverse complement strand
CCCCATTTCCGGCTCCTCCCCGACTTTTGGGACACCCTGTATACTGACGAGTCCACTATCAGGCCTAGGACAAAACACTCCCTTTCTTTTCTCCCCTCTCTCGCTCTCCTCCACAGGCACAGCCACCACAGATCAAGCTGAATCAGACTTGCTTAGAAGCTTTTTTTTTTTTCAAATGTTTCTCGACTCCCGAATAGTTATATTAAGGCAAATACGTGATAAAGTTCGTTCGAAAGTTACGGAGATGAAACGGACGTAAGAAGCTTCGGCGAAACTATTAAATCTCTCGCCAATTAGGTTCGATGTTGAAATCCAAATGATGCTGGAACTTTCTGGTAATTTCCGACGTCGGCAATTAACGAGACAAGAAGGCGCATCTCTTCGACGCACCCGAATTAAATCGGTAATAGCACAGTTCACGGCTTCTTTAGAGACCGCATTCACGGTCTCCCCTCGTCGCTGACTGATTTGAAATAATTGAAGGAAAGCTGATTAGCATACTGGCGTACCGCGTACGAAAAGGGAGGTTCTTCCAGGTTTCGGATATCGGGGCGGCTCTGTTTTTCATCGTCGATGAAAATCACGTCGGGCTCTCCTCGGTCTCTCATTAACGAAGGATCTCCTCGCTAGGAACACTTTTATTTACAATATAATTATTAAATGCGAACGATTAATCTGGAGGTAAAATGAGGACGGAGAAAGGGAGGAAGCACCGCTCTGGTAATGGCTACTAATTGAGGTGCTTCTTCCAGGTCTTCCTATTTAGCGTGAAATTCATCGAAGAATTCGTGTAGGATAAATGAATTTTTGGGAATAAAAATATAACCGACTTCGAAAAACGTTCCAACTGCAATAAAAAGTGTGAAATACTTTCTAGGTAATTTATATGAATACTCTCCAGCTCTAGATATACATGTACACTCGTTACAATGGAGATCAGGTTGAGAATTTAGAAGGTTGCTACTGTAACGTACCAAAACGACGAGTAAATATACAGGGTGTCTAATCCGATTTTGACATCTTGTTTATTAATTTAAATAATTCATTTAAATAATTCTAAAACACCATTACTGTTGTACTAAGACGTTAGCGTTTATTTACAGGACGTCCTAGTGCGGCAGTAATGATGCCTTAAGAATTTAAATAATTTACATTGAAATATCTCCTGAACTATTAATTTTCCGACATTACATAGTTGGTACTTTTTTATAACGATTGTCCAGCTGAATCGATCGATGCATCAAAAAATACCTGATTCCATTTAAAACGACAAAGTTGACCTTTATATGACCTTTACGCGTCCACTCACGAAAAAACTAATGACATCGGAATATGCTCCACTCGATACCATTCAAGCCTCCGCTGAAACCTTTTTTTGTTACGAGTAACAATAGCGAGAAAAACAAGATGTCAAAATCGGGTGAGACACCCTGTATTTGTTTAAACTAGAGTTATAAATAGTTGAGTATAGAGGTACAGAATAATTCATTTCTACGCCTAATTAATGAATTTATGCAAATAATTGAATTCCTGGCCAACAAAGTACGACCACACGGAAGATCTTTACTTCCCTAGATACGACACTACGTCATAACTCATTATTAAAAGTATTATTCTCCAAATATACATGAATGGAGGACGGAGCATCATGTTGCAGAGTCAAATCCGTCACAGAGTTCCTTTCATCGAAGAACATCCCCGTTCTCCCGTGGCCAGGCAATTACTCGACTTGAATGCCATTGAAAATGTCTGGAGCTTGCTGAAATCACTTGTGCACCCATCTCCGACCACTATGCTTACCAACTTCACTCTCTTATGACTGCATGTACTCTTTTTGAAGTGATGAAACAATATCTGTACGGCCAACTTTTTTATTACACGAATTTTAAGCAACGCGATTCAAATAAATTTTTCTTTCTTGAAAGATTTATTTCTATTTATTTATCGAACGCAATTTCAAAGTCATTATCTTAAAATTATGTAATGTACGAAACAAACTGATGATAGCAACTTTGGTCCAGCTCGATACAAACTATTTGCGCTTATTATCGAGTAGCGACGAATGATCATGAAATCAAATTTTATTTCTATTGTTAATTTTGTTTATATTTAATTTTGGATCAAGAAATTTTATTTTGCTTGCTTTATTAATTTTTACCTATGGATTATGTATGTTCTTTAAGTTTAATTGCCAAATCAAATTACATACACATATCATTTGTATGGATATCAGAGCGTTTAGAGTATTCAATACTTTTTTTACACGATTTTTAATCTAAGTATAGTTTCTCATTTCATCTTACACGGTTTTTTTATAACATGGAATGTATTTTCGATTTTACTACAAGAAACTTATCTCTTTTTACGCGTTTTCATTTTTTACACGAATTTCTGAGGATCATAGTGTAAAAAACAGTTAAGTGTACTCTTACTTTTCACTTCCCGAAATTAAATGTACCCTTTTTTGAAGTGGCGAAAGATAAACGTTAAATTTTCTAACCTAACTTAATTTATCGTATAATTTATCATCTATATATCTATATAAAATGGGCATCTTTTAAAAAATTCACATCACTGTTATTTCAATACATTTCATCTCTCTGATATTTCAGTATACTTCAATATTTTATATTATTGATATTCTAATATATGTGTTTCAATATATTTATATTTATTATAATTATAATTATAATATTTATATTAATTTATATATATATTATATATGATATTTTGGCCATATCATTGATATTTCTGTATACTTCAATATTTGATATTATTTATATTTTAATATATTTCAATATATTTCATATCATAGATATTTCTGTATACTTCAATATTTTATATTTCTGATATTTTAATATATTTCAATATATTTCATATCATTGATATTTCTGTATATTTCAATATATTGCATATCATTGATATTTCTGTATACTTCAATATTTTATATTACTGATATTTTAATATATTTCAATATATTTCATATCATTGATATTTCTGTATACTTCAATATTTCATATCATTGATATTCTGTATACATCAATATTTTATATTATTGATATTTTAATATATCTCAATATATTTTATATCACTGATATTTCAGTATATTTCAATACATTTTACATCGTTGGTATTTTAATCTATATATATAAAAGAATGAAGCTCTAACTGATTACAATCAACGTCCAGGCTAAACCCTTGAACTCAGAAAGCTGAATAAGAAGGATAATACAAAGAATAAGAAAGGTTATTTCGAAATTCAACCCCTAAGGGCATAAAAAGGGTCGCAACGTTTGTATGAGGAATATTTTATTTTTGTTCGAATTTGCTTAAAACTTGGTCTCAATGCTCTTTAATACAATTAATCAAACACATATTTCGGCATTTTAAAAAGTTCAACCGCTGATGGGGTAAAAAGGAGCTGCAAAGTTTGTATCAACCTCCAAACTAAACCCTTGAACCTAGACTCCTGAAATTTTTCACAGAGGTTTCCTTTACGATGTATACAAGGAATAAAAAAAAGGATATTTCGAAATTCAACCCCTAAGGGAATAAAAAAGGGTTGCAACTTTGGTATTCCACGCGGATGAAACCGCAGGATGCAGCTAGTATTATATATGTGTATAAAATTGATTGCAAGCGTGAACAGTGGGCAGGTCATTGATCATTTGGTTGTTTCTTTAGTAGTTGTGTAGGCTATGCCACACCTACCTTTCCATAAATACTCATTATACACGTATCGCTATACGACAAAGCATTAAAAAAATACCGAATGTGGAATGCAAAGAATGTTCAAATGGGTGCTAGACCGATTGAAATATTCAGTTAGTTTAAATCGCAAAGTGTGTCGTATGAAAACAACCCAAAAAATGTTCGATAACAATCATGTTTACGAAAAAGAAATTCTTCAATTGAAAGAATGTCTCCACCGATAATTAAAATTTACGGATTGGAAACATTGGAAATTTCTACACGTAATAAATTGTTTCAAATAATTATTTCTTACTTCCGTTTCAATGAAAATTCTCAAAGTTTCACGAGAATCAATTATCATAACAATAAATCACACAGTTCGAAAGTTACACTATTTAATATGATGCAATTCCTGTTTATACAGTCGGTGTAGAAAGTATTCGTGCACCGATCATTTTCCAAAAAAAATCTCTGGAATAGACACAGCACAAAAAAATTAGTTATTTATATAAAGTAACGAAATTTAAATTAACTAAATGTTGACGTTATTCGGGACGGGATATTCTTCCATTTCCCTATTTACTGGAAATTTCATGCTTTCTAATTTATACGAAGCAGTAAACTAATGTGTTTATGTTACAAACGCAACTGTAAACAGTTCGCCAATAAGAACAGTACGAATACTTGTTTCTATATTTCTACCGATTTTTCGTATTCTCTTGTTAATTTCGCAAACTATGTAAACCAATAATTGTTGTTTGGACTATATCTATTCTAGATTTCCGAGAATATGTAGAAAATCACTGATTATAAAAAAAAGAAGTTGATAAACTAAAATTTCACGCAAAACTTTTTGAGAAATTGATCGGTGTACGAATACATTCTACACCCGCTGTATATTTTTTAACGAGATGGCTCCGAATGAAAAGCGTTACAATTAGGTTATCGACGCTTTCTTGAACCCTTTCGATTTCATTCGTCATCGTAACAATACATGCATACCCGTAAGTAATTCAGGCGTGTAATCTGGCGCACGCTCGATGCTGCTGCAATTCCACCTACGGTGTCGAAATGCTTGTTGGCATACTGTCGACGTATCCATCGCTGCTTGGACCAGACTGGGCATCACGTCCGGAGTCGCTCTGCATGCCCTCGCCTGTTTCCTCTCCAGAAGCCCGGAACTTTTCGCGCTGGTGCAAGCCTCCCTCGTCCACATGTAACCATCCCCTGTGCGACCGAGGGCTCTGAAGTTAAACAAGAAAAGACCTCGTGGTTAATTAGTGGTTGAAATACACTGGCAATTGTGTAAGGTGTCAGGGAAAGGAGACAGGCGCGAGATAGGACTCAAACTAATTGCACATAAGATTAATCCTTTGCACTCGAGGCCTTTTTTTTTAGTATCTACCAGCAACTCGAGATGTTTCGAGATTCCATTGCCACGAATGCTAAGCTATCGAGATTTGAGAATCAGATCACCTTTACCGCACTGACAATCATTCAACCGACTTCGAGCAGGAGGAGGTTACTCAATTCGACATGTTTTTTTTTTTTTATTGACATTTCGAGTTCCAAAGAAATTAAACCTAAAGAAACATTATTGCCGATAGATTTGCTGCGTGAAACCTAATGGTGACTGAGAGTCACCTCTCGAGTGCAAAGGGTTAACGTATATTATTATTTTGACTAAAATATTTGGCACACGACATATGAACACATAAAACGTAAAGAATACATAAAAGTCGAAACTCCGTCGACGCGACTGGTCTCGAGGCGAGTTCGACGAGAAGTGACACAAGTCGTCGTCGCATCGGCTACGCCGAACGCATTTGGCGTAGTTTAAACAATTGCGGCCCGTTTGATGGTCGGCGACCTCTTACAATTGACTGTCAATTATGCTTAATTAATTATTTCACCTTATGGTTAATTAGAGATAAGTTGCTGCTAACCGAAGCATTTGTCATTTGAATAAGATACTCCATCGTTTCGTTAGCATTACGGTTAGCTTCTTCAGGGATCAATTATCAATAAAAGATCAGCGTGTCATTTGACTCCCGAAGAACTTAGCTCCAGGAAGAGCCGAGTAATTTTACCGCTTAGGGCAAAATTACTATACACTATGAAGAACTGCTCTTGGAAAAAAGATAAAAGCTCTGCAGTTATCAGTATTCAAGCTCCTAAAGCTTCTTCTGAAAACGCTTATACAGGGTGATCCACTCGCTAGTAGACACAATGGATAACCACAACAATAGCAGACCGTCATTGTAGACTTTATGACGGTGACCGAGAAGAAATGTCTCTTGGCACACACATTTTCACCCATACAGCCGTTTTTGTTGCGAGATTCACCGTCATAAAGTCTACAATGACGGTTAACTATTGTTGTGGTTGTCCATTGTGTCTACTAGCGAGTGGATTACCCTGTATAAACAATAGAGAAGAACGTTTTGTTGTTTTGTTTGTGTTTATTGAGTTTATAGTGCTTAGCTGAGAAGCTATTCTGACTATTCTCATTCCCTTTATTTGCTATTGCACTTATCTTATTCC
>NW_026532612.1:0-884 GCF_026283585.1 Hylaeus volcanicus | reverse complement strand
GAAGAACATTTTGTTGTTTTCTTTGTTTGTTGAGTTTATAGTGCTTAGGCTGAGAAGCTATTCTGACTATTCTCATTCCCTTTATTTGCTATTGTACTTATCTCATTCCTTATTTCTTCGCCCTAGGCTTTTTCCAAACCTTATATTTTTGTTAGTCAGCCCTAACCCAACCATGGAAAACCGGAGCGGACCGCCCAGGATTTGAACCCAGGCTCTCACAGCGTGGTAGTCGGCTACGCTACGCACTGCTCTACTGTCCGTTCCTTAAAGAATTGTTTTTTTCATTCATTTATTTAAAGTGCGTAACTTATTATACAAAGTTATTGCACTACTGCTTACTTATTACTACCTTATGTTGGATTATCAATACGCTTCATGAAGAATGAACTTATTGTTCGTTGTCAAAAATTGAATCGGCGTTCTCCGAAGTGTTTCACTACTTTGTTTTAAGAGTCGAACTGTGGCGACGTGAAACCTAAACACTCGGGAGATGTGAGAGGACCCTGATTTTCTTCTGGTGTCGAAGTTTAGTCAGTCGAGCATGAGATCTCTTAATGAAAAGAACCTTCCTGCCGTCGTGTGAAATAAAGTCTATTTCTTTTAATACAGGGTGTCCCAAAAGTCGGGGAGGAGCCGGAAATGGGGGGTAGTCGAGATGATTCTGAACAACAATTTCCTTTGCAAAAATGTCGGATGGGGCTTCGTTAAGGAGATATTAAGCGAAAACCCCGACCAATCAGAGCGCGCGTAGACCGTTGGAGCGGACGCGGTAGCGAAGGCTACGCGCTGGCGGCCGCGCTTGTACGCGAACAAGTGACTCGACGTGCATCGAAGTCGAAGGACATTGACGCTGCCGCCTAGCGCGTAGCCTTCGCTACCGCGGC
>NW_026532611.1:244-2312 GCF_026283585.1 Hylaeus volcanicus | reverse complement strand
CACTTTGAAATAAATTTTAGAAATGCAATACGGCTCTGGCATTTTGAAATACAATTTAAGTAAGCACTACGCCGCTGGCACTTTGAAATAGAATTTAAGTAAGCATTACGCCGCTGCCACTTTGAAATAGAATTTAGGAAAGCAATACGCCGTTGTCACCTTGAAATAAAATTTAAGTGAGCATTACCCCTCTGGCACTTTGAAATAACATTTATGGAAGCTATACGCCCCTTTCACTTTGAAATAAATTTTAGAAATGCAATACGGCTCTGGCATTTTGAAATACAATTTAAGTAAGCACTACGCCGCTGGCACTTTGAAATTGAATTTAAGTAAGCAATACGCCGCTTGTACTTTGAAATAGAATTTAAGTATGCATTACACCGCTGGCACTTTGAAATAGAATTTAGGAAAGCAATACGCCGCATGCAAGTTATAATAATATGTAAGTAACCACTACGCCGCTGGCACTTTGAAATAGAATTTGGGAAAGCAATACGCCGCTGGCACTTTGAAATAGAATTTAGAAAACCAATACGCCGTTGGCACTTTGAAATAGAATTTAGAAAAGCAATACGCCGTTGGCACTTTGAAATAAAATTTAAGTAAGCATTACACCGCTGGCATTTTGAAATAAAAATGAAGAAAGCAATACACAGCTGGCACTTTGAAATAACCTTTATAGGAGCTATACGCCGCTGACACTTTGAAATAAATTTTAGAAATGCAATACGCCGCTGGCACTTTGAAATAAAATTTAAGTAAGCACTACGCCGCTGGCACTTTGAAATAGAATTTAAGTAAGCAATACGCCGCTGGAACTTTGAAATAGAATTTACAAAAGCAATACGCCGTTGGCACTTTGAAATAACATTTATGGAAGCTATACGCCGCTGACACTTTGAAATAGAATTTAGAAAACCAATACGCCGTTGGCACTTTGGAATAGAATTTAGGAAAGCATTACGCCGCTGGCACTTTGAAATAGAATTTAGGAAAGCTATGCGCCGCATGCAAGTTATAATGAAATGTAAGTAAGCACCACGCCGCTGACACTTTGAAATAGAATTTAAGTAAGCAATATGCCGCTAGCAATTTGATATAGAATTTAGAAGACCAATACGCCGATGGCACTTTGGAATAGAATTTAGGAAAGCATTACGCCGCTGGCACTATGAAATAGAATTTAAGTGAGCACTACCCCTCTGGCACTTTGAAATAACCTTTATGGAAGCTATACGCCGCTTTCACTTTGAAATAGAATTTAGAAAACCAATATGCCGCTGGCACTTTGAAATAGAATTTAGGAAAGCAATACGGCGCTGGCATTTTGAAATACAATTAAAGTAAGCACTACGCCGCTGGCACTTTGAAATGGAATTTAGGAAAGCATTACGCCGCTGGCACTTTGAAATAGAATTTAAGTAAGCAATACGCCTCTGGCACTTTGAAATAGAGTTTAGGAAATCTATACGCCGCTGGCACTTTGAAATAAAATTGAAGTAAGCATTACACCGTTGGCATTTTGAAATAAAAATAAAGAAAGCAATACACAGCTGACACTTTGAAATAAACTTTATGGAAACTATACGCCGCTGACACTTTGAAATAAATTTTAGAAATGCAATACGGCGCAGTCATTTTGAAATAAAATTTAAGTAAGCACTACGCCGCTGGCACTTTGAAATAAAATTTAAGTAAGCATTACACCGTTGGCATTATGAAATAAAAATAAAGAAAGCAATACACAGCTGGCACTTTGAAATAATCTTTATGGAACCCATACGCCGCTGACACTTTGAAATAAATTTTAGAAATGCAATACGGCGCAGGCATTTTGAAATAAAATTTAAGTAAGCACCACGCCGATGACACTTTGAAATAGAATTTAAGTAAGCAATACGCCGCTAGCACTTTGAAATAGAATTTAAGTAAGCAATACGCCGCTGGTACTTTGAAATAGAATTTAAGTATGCATTACAACGCTGGCACTTTGAAATAGAATTTAGGAAAGCAATACGCCGCTGGCACTTTGAAATAAATTTTAGAAATGCAATACGGCTCTGGC
>NW_026532611.1:0-234 GCF_026283585.1 Hylaeus volcanicus | reverse complement strand
GGCACTTTGAAATAAAATTTAAGTAAGCATTACACCGTTGGCATTTTGAAATAAAAATAAAGAAAGCAATACACAGCTGGCACTTTGAAATAATCTTTATGGAAACTATACGCCGCTGACACTTTGAAATAAATTTTAGAAATGCAATACGGCGCAGGCATTTTGAAATAAAATTTAAGTAAGCACCACGCCGCTGACACTTTGAAATAGAATTTAAGTAAGCAATACGCCGCT
>NW_026532610.1:0-1302 GCF_026283585.1 Hylaeus volcanicus | reverse complement strand
CGCGACCCTCGCGCCGAGCGTGGACGCCGAGGGCCTCATCCGTCGCCTCTGCGGCGAGATGGAGGTGCGCCTCGCGGCGCGCCTGGGGGCGGTCTCGCTGGTGGCCGCCGCGAGCGGGGCTCCGCAGCGGGTGCCGCGGACCGCGCCGCGCCCTCCTGCGGGTCCCTCCCAACGGTGGGGAGCCGCTCCGGGACAGACAGCGGGGAGCCCGCGAAAAAGAAGAGAGGCAGGAAGATGAGCGGGAAGAAGCAAGCGGGTGGCGCCGCTGCCCATCCTGCTCCGGCCTTGCCGGGCCGAGACCGGCCACGTGCCGCGCCTGCCCCGGCTGCGTCCCGGGCGAGGCCTGCGCCTGCGCCTGTCGCGCCCTCCCTGACCCGTCCGGCACCTGAGACATGGTCGAAGGTGCTCGGACGCAAGGAGAGGCGTGCGGGGGCGGCACGCTCTCGCACTCGCGGGGCGCGGCCGGCTGGAGCTCCGGCCGGGCCGCGGGTTCGTCCGGCGCGTGCGCCGAAGACGGCGGCGGTATCCCTCACCGTCGCCCCGGGCAGCGCCATGACCTACTCAGAGGTCATGGCAAAGGCGGTCGCCGGCGGGCGGTTACGGGATGTCGGGGTAACCGGCATCCGGTACCGCAAGGGGCAGACCGGGTCCTCCATTTTGGAGATCCCGGGACCGGACAGCGCTGCCGGGGCGGACCGCCTGGCCGGTAGCCTGGCGGAGCTGTTCGCCGGCACGGACGTGAGGCTGTCCAGGCCGATTAAATCCGCGAGGCGCGGGTTAGCGGCCTGGACGAATCCGTCACGGCCGACGGCGTGGCGGCGGCAGTTGCCGCGGTAACCGGGTGCCCTGTGGACAGGTTCCAAACCGGCATCATCCGGCGTTCCGGGTCCGGGCTGGGCACCGTCTAGCTCCGCTGCCCGGCGGCTGCCATGAGGGCCCTCCTGGCGGCTGGCCGCCTGCTCGTCGGCTGGTCGTCCGCCCGAGTGGAGGCCTTGTCCGCGCGAGCCCTCCGATGCTTTAGGTGCCTGGAGCTCGGGCACGTGCGGCAGAAATGCCCCCTCGAGGTGGACCGCGGGGACCGGTGCTACAGGTGCGCCGGTGCGGGCCACCGGGCACGTGAGTGCACGGCGCCCATGCGATGCCCGGTCTGTCTGACCTGGGCAGGCCAGCCGACCACCGGCTCGGGGCCAAAAAAGTGACTTGGCGGGGTCAATCGACCGGCGGCAGATGCGCCGGCGCTGGCGCCGGCTGAGGTGCTGCGGGCGAGATCGCCCGCTGCGATGGAGGGAGGATCCGGCCTGG
>NW_026532609.1:1235-2380 GCF_026283585.1 Hylaeus volcanicus | reverse complement strand
TGGAGTGAAATTTAATGAAGCATTACGCCGCTGGCACTTTGGAGTGCCAGCGGCGTAATGCTTCATTAAATTTCTCTCCATAGTGCCAGCGGCGTATTGCTTCCTTAAATTTAACTCCAGAGTGCCAGCGTCGTATTCCTTCCTTCAATTTTATTTCAAATTGCCAACTGCGTATTGCCTTCTCAAATTTCACTCCAAAGTTCCAGCGGCGTAATGCTTCATTAAATTTCACTCCAAAGTGCCAGAGGCGTAATGCTTCATTAAATTTCACTCCAAAGTGACAGCGGCGTATTGCTTTCTTAAATTACACTCCGATGTGCCAGCGGCGTATTGCTATCATAAATTTAACTCCAAAGTGCCAGCGGCGAATTGCATTCTTAAATTTCACTCCAAAGTGCCAGCGCCGTATTTCTTCCTTAAATTTTATGTCAAATTGCCAGCTGCGTATTGCTTTCTCAAATTTCACGCCAAAGTGCCAGCGGCGTAATGCTTCATTAAATGTCACTCCAAAGTGCCAGCGGTGTATTGCTTTCTCAAATTTCACTCCAAAGTGCCAGCGGCGTAATGCTTCATTAAATTTCTCGCCATAGTGCCAGCGGCGTATTGCTTCCTTAAATTTAACTCCAAAGTGCCAGCGCCGTATTCCTTCCTTCAATTTTATTTCAAATTGCCAACTGCGTATTGCCTTCTCAAATTTCACTCCAAAGTTCCAGCGGCGTAATGCTTCATTAAATTTCACTCCAAAGTGCCATCGGTGTATTGCTTTCTCATATTTCACTCCAAAGTGCCAGCGGCGTAATGCTTCATTAAATTTCACTCCAAAGTGCCAGCGGTGAATTGCTTCCTTAAATTTCACTCCAAAGTTCCAGCGGCGTATTTCTTCCTTAAATTCTATGTCAAATTGCCAGCAGCGTATTGCTTTCTCAAATTTCACTCCAAAGTGCCAGCGGCGTAATGCTTCATTAAATTTCACTCCAAAGTGCCAGCGGTGTATTGCTTTCTTAAATTTCACTCCAAAGTTCCAGCGGCGTAATCCTTCCTTAAATTTTATGTCAAATTGCCAGCTGCGTATTGCTTCATTAAATTTCACTCCAAAGTGCCAGCGGCGTAATGCTTCATTAAATTTCACTCCAAAGTTCCTGCGG
>NW_026532609.1:0-1135 GCF_026283585.1 Hylaeus volcanicus | reverse complement strand
AGCGGCGTAATGCTTCATTAAATTTCACTCCAACGTTCCAGCGGCGTAATGCTTCGTTAAATTTCACTCCAAAGTGCCAGCGGTGAATTGCAATCGTAAATTTCACTCCAAAGTTCCAGCGGCGTAATGCTTCATTAAATATCATTCCAAAGTGCCATCGGTGTATTGCTTTCTTAAATTTCACTCCAAAGTTCCAGCGCCGTATTCCTTCCTTAAATTTTATGTCAAAGTGCCAGCTGCGTATTGCTTTCTTAAATTTCACTCCAAAGTGCCAGCGGCGTAATGGTTTCTTAAATTTCACTCCAAAGTTCCAGCGGCGTACAGCTTTCTTAAATGTAACTCCAAAGTGCCAGCGGCGTATTGCTTCCTTAAATTTTATATCACAGTGCCAGCAGTGTATTGCTATCTTAAATTTTATTTCGAAGTGCCAGCGGCGTATTGCTTTCTCAAATTTCACTCCAAAGTGCAGCGGCGTAATGCGTCATTAAATTTCACTCCAAAGTGCCAGCGGCGTATTGCTTTCTTAAATATCACTCCAAAGTGTCAGCGGCGTATTGCTTTCTTAAATTTCACTCCAAAGTTCCAGCGGCGTACAGCTTTCTTAAATGTCACTCCAAAGTGCCAGCGGCGTATAGCTTCCTTAAATTTTATATCACAGTGCCAGCAGTGTATTGCTATCTTAAATTTTATTTCGAAGTGCCAGCGGCGTATTGCTTTCTTAAATTTCACATCAAAGTTCCAGCCGCGTATTGCTTTCTTAAATTTCACTCCAAATTTCCAGCGGCGTATTTCTTTCAAAATTTTACTCCAAAGTTCCAGCGGCGTATTGCCTTCTTAAATGTCACTCCAAAGTGCCAGCGGTGTATTGCTTCCTTAAATTTTATTTCAAAGTGCCAGCTGCGTATTGCTTCTTCTAAATTCACTCCAAAGTGCCAGCTCCGTATTGCTATCATAAATATCACTTCAAAGCTATAGCGGCATATTGCTTTCTTAAATTGCTTCCTCAAAATTCACTCCAAAGTGCCAGCGGCGTAATGCTTCATTAAATTTCACTCCAAAGTGCCAGCGGCGTATTGTTTTTTTAAATTTCGCTCCAAAGTGCAAGCGCCGTATTCCTTCCTTAAATTTTATTTCA
>NW_026532608.1:0-9917 GCF_026283585.1 Hylaeus volcanicus | reverse complement strand
TGTTTTGCGCGACCAACTGGAAGAAATATTCGACAAGATGCAAGAGGCAAGCATACCTAAGAATCACGGTTTTTTGGTAAAAAAACGGGTAAAAAATGCCAAATCGCAAAAAGTCTTGAAAGGAGGATTACCGGGGGAACATGCTCTACAAGATGCAACAGGATTCATTCCGAATGCTCAAGCCATCTCGACGTAATCGGTGAACATACCTTTAAAAAAAAAAAAAAAATACATGTCAAATTGAGTAACCTCCTCCTTTTCGAATTCGGTTAAAAAAGAGGATTAAAACTACTTATGCGAATGTAACTGCTACATAACGTAATAAAAAATGTGAACAAACGAGTAAAAAAATGTTTAAATGTTTATGATGGATGTTTGAACACCTGCTTCGATAAAATAGAATAATATTTGATAGAATACAAAGATAACATACGAAACATCTCGAAAAGTATTAAATTTTCGATGGTCATAACACTTTTGTATGCGGAATGGCGACAAGAATGAATCAATGTAAAAAAACTCCATTTAAAAAAAATAAGTACATACGCTCTGCACTCACACTGTTTGCACCAAGTAATAAACTCCGCTACCAGAAGATGGCTTGACAAGAGATATTCAACTTTTTCCTATAACAACTTTTTTGTACCTCTTCTGAGAGAAGTGCTAAACTTTGTCTCAATTAATAGAATCATCTTGTACATGCGGCAAATTTGACATCGAGAAAGCCTCGATTCTTCGTCATCTGTTAGACTCGTAGTGTAGTGCCAGCGACGATGTCTTTAATAATCGCCAGGAAACGAGCATAGCGTCGCGCCGGGTCTATTCAACTTCGTCGAAATTGTTCGGAATCGTTCGTTTGTGGGGCCGTAATTAAGTTAACGCACTTTCGGTCTGAATTTCAATGGTTCATCGCGAGCGACCAACCGCTGGCTGTAAAATTAGCGTTTTCACGCGCAACAAATTGCAAATTATACCGGTCTCATTATGATTCATAGAATATTCCCTAAGCGGCGAGGTGCGCGCTCGCTGGCCGCGACTCCCGCATTCACGACGGACGCAAGTTCCTGTGCTCGTCCCGAATCCGCGGAAACATCGAAACCCTTTTACATTCCGCGTTCATGATAATCTTCCGCGTTGGGGAACTAACGCGTTGTAAATTTTCCAATGAATTCTCCTTAGTCGTGTAGTGTAAATTATACGCCGTGAAACGGTTTAATCGGTACGACGAACAGTGGACCAAACAGCGATTCTAATAATTAGATAATAAAAAGTGGAAAATTGAGCCTCGTCGAACCCAAAAAATAGACCATTTTTCGTTAATAATATGAAACATTTACTAGAAAATTATCATTCTGAGAACTGAGGATTGACAGTGACCAATCATGGTTAATGTTTGACGACGAGTAATGATTAAGGATCACCGACAACAATTGATTATTAATAACGTCTAATCACGATCACGATGATGAATGGTAGTGTTTGACAATAATGAAAATTAATGATTATTAATTATGATTAACGCTAATTAATTGAATCGATGACTGACAGAATTGTGAATGATAATCAGCGATTGAACACATAAGGCACTTTGATTTTGGAGAGAGTTCAAGTGTTATGTTATCTACATAGATCAATATACACTACTACAAACAATTAGCGGGAAACTCCGTGAGGAGTACTTTTGAAGTGTCCCCTAGGCGTGTGTAAAGTTGCATTGACGAGGGTTGACGTGAAGGGGTTAATTCACCCCCTAAAGGGGGAGGGTGTAGAAAAACGCTTCTTTGAGACAGGCCAGGGATGACGGAAGGGGTTGAAAAATTCAAAAAAACCTTTGGGGCGACTCTCCTTGATGCCCTCTACAAAATGCACCCCTCGAAATCCCTCTTGGACAAACCCACACCCCACAACCTCCCACCCCCTCTAAAATCTACAATTTTTTGACGACGGTCTCGATTTTGGACTCAATGCATTCTCTGGACATCCCTGATCCAGAAAATGCCATCACCCATACCGTGCACCCCATAGGTACCCCTTGGTAGGGTGGAACAGCTTGCGAATTTTCAACCCCTTCGTAAGGGAGCACTTCCACACATCGGAGAACAATGAAATTCACCATGTTTGTTCTTGATATGTTAAGGATGAAGACCGAAAAGGTCCCGTTTCGAAATCTACCCCTGGAGCTGAAGGGGGGAGGGCAGAGGTAGGGGTGGTCCACCTCCAAGTGTAAGGGTTGGAACATTGTTTCGTTGCGTGGATTACATGTCCAACAGTCCAGGGCATCGGGGCGACACAGTTTTGATGAGAGTTTTTGGGAGAAAACCCAACCCCAACTTCAGGCCCATCTGCATGGTGAAGGAGCAACCCCACGTCAATGCCGTTCATGGTATCGGATGCGCGAATCAAGCATTTTCTGCGAACAAAGCAGTGCATATATTATTCAACCTTGATTTTTTACTATATTCCAGTCAATTTTATTTAGTTTTAATATAATACTTTCGCGTTAACTTACAAGCATTGCGATAAATTGTAAACATTAAATGGTACCTAAGTATTTTACGGAGTGAATAACAAGCACTTTCATCATATGTACAGGGTGTCCCAAAAATGTTGTAACACCTTGAAAGGGGTGGTTCGGTAGATGATTTGAAACAACTTTTTCCTTAGCGAAAATGTTTTCCGAGGCTTCGTTGTGGAGATATTAACGGAAAACACTGACCAATCAGAGCGCGCGGATACCGTTGGAGCGGCCGTTGTAGCGAAGGCTATGTGCTAAGCGGTCGCACACTTGTACACGAACAAGTGACTCGACGTTCATCGACGAAGGACATTCCCGCGGCCGCTTAGCTCGTAGCTTTCGCTCCCGCGGGCGCTCCAGCGGTATACGCGCGCTCTGATTGGTCGGGGTTCTTTGTTAATATCTCCTTAACGAACCCTCGGACAACATTTTCGCTAACGAAAAATCACCTCCCGAACCACCCCTTTCAAGGTGTTACAACATTTTTGGGACACCCTGTATATTAATTTAGATAGGTCTATGCAATATTTTAAATGAGCAAAAAAATAAAAAAGGTTCTCTAAATTAATATATAAAAAGATGAACTGATATCTTCTGAGCAAAAATTTATAATTGATAATAAACAAGATTTATTAAATAATTGAGAATTATGACGATATTTATATATTATATGAGTGAAATTTATTATTAAATTAAAGTGATATAAAGGCAAATAAGCCTTAGATATTCAATTTCTGTTGAAATGAAGTTAAATGAGGATTATTGAAACTAAATCACTGAAATGAATGATAAGCAGAAAATTTGCATTATATTCAAATTAGACTGATATTTACAACTAAAATTATATTGTATCTTTATTAGATCAATGTTTGGAAATTTTAATAAAATTGCATTGAACTTGTACTATATAAGTATTTACAAATAAATTTCCATTGTTTTGATACTAAGTTAATGTTTGGAAATATAATTGTATTTTATTCATATTAGATTAATGCTTGGGAGTAAAATCACATTGTATCGTATGATATGAGTGTTTGCAAATAAATTTAATCTGTATTCAAACTACATTAATTTATTTGTTGAAAATATTATTATTTGGGAACATTAATCTAATATGCTGTAATTTTATCTGCAAACATTAATGTATTATGAACACAGTGCAAATTAATTTGGAAACATTCATATAATACAGGTACGATGTAATTTTATCAAAATTTGTAATATTAATCTGATATGAATAGAATCCAAATTTATTTGGCGACATTAATTTATTATAAGCATAATAGAAAACGTATTTGGATTTTGTATATAAGTAAAGCTATTGTATATAGTAAAGAATTCCGAACAACGAATGAATGATAAACAATCTGGTATGTGTTATTCCTTGCATCAAAATTTCAATTTGAATACCATAATGAGAGTACACTTCTTATTATATATTAGGCTTACAAATTAATTCTTGGATTTTTTCGGCTGAATTTAATATTTACTTATAAACAAACAAATTTCAATTCAAACTTTAATTGCCGGATTCCAGATCGAAAAAATGATGGACGAATTCATTGATCCTTTTTTTAACCTCTTCGGCTGTTTTAAATCGAAGCTGAACAAATCGTATTCCTTTGCCTCAGTCGCGTTTCTTTTAAGTTGAAATGCAAAATGGAGGCAATAGTTTGAATGTTGTCAAAATAAATGAATGGCGGACAAAAAATTCACAACACAGGTAGATTATATATCGATCGAAATTAAACGTCAAGAATTAATTTGTACACCTAATAAATAGTATTTTGGTCATCTCAGGTACGAGTAAAATAGAAACAGAAAAATATTAGGTTGTCCCAAAAGTTTCTTCCCTGACTTGCACTCAATTATTTCGTGCGGTAGTGTTTATATAAATAGACAACCTAATTTCTTAGATGCTAATATTGTAACAGTAATGGAGGAAAATGAATCGTACGCAATTCAATAATGTAACATTAGACATAAAATATTATGTATGTTCTACTTATTACTGAAATGGAAGAAACTTTTAGGACAACCTAATATACATATTCCAATTCTACTAGTAATTGCAGACTGGAGCTAAATTACCAGCTTGCGATCAAAAATGTCCAAGTCAGTAGTAACCTTGACTAAGTTCACCACTTGCCATAGTTCACTGACATTGGTCCGTTCGAAACTTTCACGAACGTGGCCCCACGTAACCGTTATCGGAATTAATTATTGCCAGACGTTATTGTCCCCGTAGCAACATTAACTTGGGCGAATTTTGGTAGATTACTGTACGAAACTCGTGTAAGAGCAATGGGCCATTCAGTTGTAACAAGAGCAGATGTGCGGCAGTCTCGGTTCACGCAGCACCGAAGGAGGATGCAGGCTGCACCGTCCTCGAAGTGCAGCGTCGAGTTAAGTTTCCTCCGAGTGCACCACAATGAGGCTCCTGCCCGTGCCAGAGATGCTGCGCCTCGCGGTAACTGGCATCGCGTGCATGTCGAAGGCTGCTGCCGTAATTCCTGGAATTAGCAGAATCCAGAACGGCTTCTATCGGCGATAATAGCGCTTTGACGCTATTCCCGGTACGATCAGATTGTCCCCTCGCCTACGGTTGGCTCCTTGTCGAATCTATCAGGAGCCAGGTGTATTAGGTTCCTCGCACGAACGCTGCGAATTCATTATGAAGCAAACCAAACTTTACTCCGATTAAACAATATTTTCGGTTGAGTTATTATTACGTTATTGATTGCGGGGCGATTTTTACTGGAAATTCTAAGGCGCGTAGAGATATGAATTTTTAAAAAAATATGAGATTATAGGAATCTATAAGACAGAATTTTTTTACATTTACAATTTATAGAACGTTTAGTTTCAAAAATAAAAATTAAAAACTTGGGGGACCTTTTTCTTGAGATCTCGTAGTGTTCTAATCTTGTTGCGGTTGTCTTAAAGAAAAAAAACAACAGTTGAACAATCGAATAGAAAAAAATATCACTCTATAGGGAATAATAAAACGAAACTTTTTCCTAGAATTTAATTTTTCCAACGAACTTCACTAATATTTCAATTTTTATTTTCGAAACTAAACGCCCTATGAATAAACTGTAGATATAAAAAAGTTTCGTTTCATCATCCCCTATAAGCTGATATTTTTAAAAAATTGATTCAACGAATATAAACATTTTTCTGAGCCCATTTCGTATTTGTACATACGCCTTTCGCTGTAAAGGGTTAAGTACCTTCAAATCGGGTTAATTGCACTACTTTTCTATTTTAAAGCTATACCCTATGAAATCTAAGATATTCAAGTAAAAGATGAATACATTCTGACGTGAGAAGAAATTCCCACGTCGTGAATTAAATTATTTTATTATACAGATTTAATAATTTTTTTGTCACGGTACCCTAATCATTTTTTACGTAGAATGAACAGAAGAATCGATCTGTGTAAAAAAAAAATATGCATTTCTATTTAAAGAAATGATGCAATTGTTAATTGCATATGCACTGCTGCATCTGAAAAAAATGTTAAGGCCTACGGATGTAGTGTTCTTCGAACCATTTAACTTTCTCCTTTGGCATTTTGTCGTAAATGCAATAATAACGGAGTTATAACTTGAAACAATTGCGTGGACCACCCTGTATATTATCTGTTTCCATCTCCAAAGGATAACAGTAAATACAGCTCGATTTTATCTGGAATTTTGAACTTTTTGTCTTCATTCAAAATAATCTAAGCCCATCTTTGGCACTTATTATAGTCTAGTCATTTTAGATTTGACGACGAAAATATTTTTATAAAGCTATTTTTTATTTCTTGACCTACGCGTATAAAGAAGAAATTAGCGTGTTGCAACCAAAACAAATTTTAAGGTGTCTTAATCATCTATTGACAATGCCTGCTATTTGTTAATATCAGTTATATTGAGTGGAACGTTGAATTAAAGTTATCTCACGAAAAACAAAAAGTTCATCAAATCGTGTCTTACTCTGTCGGTAAGATTTGGCAATGTGGATCTCTAATTTATCCTAGGCTTTACCAACAGAGTATCCTGCATTGCCGACACGTTAATCTGCAATATCAATCAAGTATTCTATCCTAGTAGTTTCTACTAACGTACTCTACTTTACCAAACGAATACTCTCTTCTTTTTTTAATCCGTCCCTCCATGCACGGTAGAAATAATTTCGCTTCTTTATCTACCTTCAAAGTTCATTAAAATTGACACATAACAATTCACATAAATTCTTCGTGATCTCCATTCCAATTGCATCGAGCAAAGATTACCTCGTGACGACTGTGCATGCGAAGTTGACAAGAAAATCTGTAAAATCTCATCGTGCGTATCGAACGAAACGAATTTACATTCGATGCAACCCCCCTTGTTTTAATCAACGGTATAGGGTAAACCTGTTTGTACATCTACCGGAAATAACACAGTGACATACTTCCCACGTCGTTTTCCTCCGCGTTTATTCGATACGCGACTGTCACGGCGAAAGAACTCCGTTGAAAATATTTTCACGTCCAGGACGTAAATTATCGTATTACTATCGAATACATTACTAACGTGTGCGATAGCATCAGGCTTCATAAATCCAATAAACGATGATATACCGCCGTCGATCGATCGTTTTCGAACACACACGGCTGTATGCCTGCGTAGCAGTACAGAAAAAGGCGATCAATGGTTTAAGCTTTCTAATGGACACAGAATAAGCGCTGAAACTCGCTGATACGGCGTCAGGAATGAAAATAAGAAGAAATCGTAGAGAAACGGGCTCTCGCAACATGCCCAACGAGGAATCGTTACGTTTGCTCTACTTTTTATGCATGCTTGTATTTAACTTTCTTTATCTGTTTAATATAAATCTTGTAACTCAAATTTCATCTACGAAATAACATTCAGTCAGTGTGAAACATTTGTAATCACGCGTGATTTGGTAGACAATACTAATTTACGTTCTCTCAAGAAAGATATTAAAAATATTTTTTATTCTCATAATTAGTTCACGGTTTCAGAATATTAATTAATTTTTGTGAGAAACATCAACACAGTTCATTGTCCCGAATCTGCTAATTGAGCTCATTATTAAAGGTTATCTAGCAGACCTTGTCTTGGACGTGGCACCATTAATCGTTTGAGCAATCTATTCGTACCAATTATGTACTAACATATTATCGACTAATTGAACCAAAAATTAATAGTGTCACGTCTAAGACACGATCTGCTTGATTAACTTTATCGATGAGTTCAACTAGTACATTTGGGACGAAATGAACTAATATTTCTTTTTGTATCAAAAATATTACTTAATAGTAATTATCCGTAGTAGTTACTATATAAACGACAGTTTTCTTAATATACGAATTTTTATCATGTATTGCGCAACTTGTGATCGCCAACCTGCTTTTTATTCTGTCAATTGCTTAAAAAATTATCATACATTTACAAATCATATATTACTAATACTTTATGTATGTATACGTTGGATTTATAATGTGTTGACATAATAAGTAATCTAATACTTAAAAAACATTCTTTTAAATGCATTATTAATATTTTTTGTTTCAAATAAACCATTTATTACAGGAATCAGCAACCATTATGAATCATGATCCTAATATTTTGTTATTAAGAAATTAAGTTGTGTGTTCGTGAATTTCGTAATTTGGTCGGTCGTGCATCTTCCAAGGCAGCATCCCAAACAGATACAGTGAGTAACTTTAATATTCGGACACTATGAGATTTTTACATTGTCACATCATAACTTCGTTTCTAACAAAACAAGCAAAAAACATAATCAAGTATTATATTAACGCATATGTTTAGTAAACAAGAGTATAAGTTTTATTTACATAATATAATATACCTTAATATAATACTTGATTATGTTTTTTATTTGTTTTATTAGAAACAAAGTTATTATGTGATAATGTAAAACTCTCATAGTGTACGAATATTAAAGTTACTCACTGTAAACCGAGGGATGGATCTCGTCTCGCCGCAAGTTGTATGTACACCCAGGGCCCACGTAAGCACATCGCGCGTCGGCACACGGCATGGCATCCGTGTCGCGCGCATCAGCGTAAAAGAGATGTTATGTACCAACAAAACATTGATTCGCTAAACTCGTGATGTAATACGTCCATTTGAAATGAGCTTGGCCAACGGCCAAAATCCTCATCACAAAACACTGTGTAGGCAGCTAACAAACAGGCCCGCCAGTGGAAATAGGTCTGCCGGTGAGCCGCGGCTTTATTCGGCGATCGATACGGCCAGCTTTGGAGAAGTATCATAAACCTCCATCCCCCTCTCGGCCCTCCCTCGTAGTCACGCCACCATTGCGTCTATCCGCGTTCTCGTCTCCCTTTAACGCCGCGCCGCACAATGGCCCGGATGGCCGAAAATCTGGCCAAAATGCAATTCTTTAAGTTTCGAACACACTTTTTTTAATATTGTGCGTGTGTTGTATACATACGAGTGCATTAAATGCCGTTTGAAATTTTAAAAATAGTAATCGGTTACTGATATACAGAGGCTCAAAGTTGACGAAATTTCATGCTTCTTGATATTGTGAAAAGTGACGCATGTTTATTGTGTCATAGAAAGTTTATCCTCAATAGATTCATATGTAAATCATTTTACCATAAAAGTAGATGTTATAAACATAAACTTTCCACAAGAACAAAGTAAAGTATCTTTGGATTCACTATTGTAATTCCCTTCTTAATATGGTATAAATTTCAGTTATCTTTCGATGAATCGGAAGGAAAACAAAGATGATAGTCACCGAGTGACACGCTCTGCCAAGTTTCTTGATATAAAGTAACATGTCAGGTATGACATTCAATTGAGAAAATTTGCGCCATTTTTTAAGTTATTTAAATTTAAAGTGCCAAGTAAGAGTATTTACAATCTGTCCAACCAGCATAACTTGTTGATATATCTGTAAAGGTTAATATATTAGTATAAAACTTAATATAAAATGAAAAAAGAAGTATGTAAAACACTAATACGTTTTTACTTAATAATGGTACCGAGATTATAATTTGTCAAAGTATCGGTTACAAGCGGCTAGATTAATGTAGCCTACTTTTAAGAGGAGGAGGTTACTCAATTCGACATGTTCTTTTTTTTTTTTTTTTTTTTTTTAAGGTATGTTCACCGATTACGCCGAGATGGCTTGACCAATCGGAATGAATCCTGTTGCATCTTGTAGAGCATGTTCCCCCGGTCATCCTCCTTTCAAGACTTTTTGCGATTTGTCATTTTTTACCCGTTTTTTTACCAAAAAAACCGTGATTCTTAGGTATGCTTGCCGATTACATCGAGATGACTTCATGAATCGCAGTGAAACCTCTTGCATCTTGTCGAATATTTCTTCCAGTTGGTCGCGCAAAACA
>NW_026532607.1:0-3715 GCF_026283585.1 Hylaeus volcanicus | reverse complement strand
TTTTTTCTGCTCGCAATATATCGTAAATATTATAAGTTAAATTACTTCCAATTTTAATCAGATATTTATAAGGAGTATTTGCAATTATTTTGGAATATGGAAAATATTTGAAACTAATTGGTATCACTATTTATTTCGACTCTTGTATGATATTAAAGTAAAAAATAAACATTTTGTTAGATATAGAGATAGTATACAAAAGGCATATTAAGACTGACTATTGTATTACACCTAATTGTAAATACAGTGGGTGTAGAATTTATTCGTACACCGATAAATATCCCAAAAAACTTTTGTGTGAAATTGTAGATTCTTAACTTCTTTTTTTATAATCAATGATATTTTACATATTCTCGGAAGTCTTTAAGATAGGTATATTCCAAACAACATTTACTAGTTAATATAATTTGTGAAATTAACAAAAAAATGCGAAAAGTGGGTGAAAGTATAGAAGCAATAAGTATTTGTACGATTCTTATGACGAACCATTTACAGCAGAGTTTGTAACGTAAACACGTTAGTTTATTGCTCCGTACGAATTAGAAAACATCAAATTTTCAGTAACGTACTTTAAGAATAGAAGAAGATCTCATTTCGAATAATTAATAATTTCGTTAATTTAACGCTTAGAAGAGTTGCAATACTTATAAAATTAAAAGGAAATCTCACGAAGGAAGTATTATATATTCATAAATTAATGTTAATTTCGTTCTTTTCTTTAATGAAGTTTTAAAAATTAAACAGTTGTGCGAATACTTATTGCTTCAATATTTCTATCGATTAATTGTGTTTTTCTTGTTAATTTCGCAACTTACATAAATAGCTATTTTTTTGTTGTAATCTATCTATTGTAGAGATTTCCGAGAATATGTAGAATGTCATTGTCTATCAAAAATATGTTAATAAATAACAATTTTAAATAGTTTTCTTGGAAATTGATCAGTGTACGAATACTTTCTACACCCACTGTATATTGAAAATACCGTTTTGAAATACAAATTACTTTCTAATTATTTCTTATTTTCAATTTCAATTAAATTTTCTTCGGTTCTCTATCACTCAAGGGTTTATTTATTTCCAGGAAGCAGTCACCGAGTTTCTGGACCTCCTCAAGCATGGAATGCTTCCACGTGGGCAGGTTTTTACGATGACCAACCCTGAAATGCGCCATCAAGCGGTTATCCTTTTCCGCGTTCTCCATAGCGCGAAGACTTTCGACACCTTGTACAACACCGCCATTTGGGCCAGGTTTAACGTGAACGAGCTAATGTACGTCTACAGTTTGTCCGTCGCTGTTATGCACCACCCAGAAACCAGAAACATTAAACTTCCACCTTTGTACGAGGTGGTGCCCAACTTCTTCTTCAACGACGACGTTATGCAACGAGCTCAAAATATTGCCATGGGTGATGTGCGTAAGTAACATAGTACTTATTTTTTATCTTGAATTTAGTGACGATCTTGATACGTTATTTAAAAAAAAGGAAATACACTTTCTTATTATGGGAAAACCATAGTAAGAGTTCAAGATTTAAATATTTCTTAAGATACTTTTTTTTGCAGAGAAGAATTAATGTAATGTTTTTAGAACTCCAAGAATATTTTAGGCATGTTTTAAAGTACATTTGGTAATTTTGTCAATGTATTTTACATGGAAATCGATTAGATAAAATAAATATCCTGAGAAACACTTAATACGTGACCCTCTTACGTGGTATTCTCCCTTAGGAGAGGCATACGTGCAAAACTCAATAGACAGTAACTTTTTAGATAAAATTTTGAAAATACGTATACTTATCGTACCATCAAATCTTATATTTTACAATTTTTATTTGATCGCTAGCCATTTATAAAACTCCTGGTACTTGTGAATTTTAATTAATCGGTGCATTAAATAGATAGCCACGTCCAAAACAGTCGCACATTTAATTTGAAAATAATTTTTTGATATGACATTAAATTTAGAGTTAATTATATATAAGAGTGCAAAGTCGTATAACTCGATTATAACACTTGCTTTAATTCTTGCGATACATTATCTTCCATTTGCATTTAATTCTATACTTCTTTCAGAGCTGTAACATAATGATTACTTTGGAATTTATTACAATTTGGAACAATTCCTTTGGAATTAGAAAGTAATTATTTAAGTAATCGTTGATTACTTTTTTTTTTTAGTAATTATGCAATACCTTAATTCCTGAGTAATTCAATTACTTTTTAATAATTATTTATAACGGCCCAGAAAGTAATTAAAAAACGTCTCAAATCTAAAGTAGTCAAAAATACCTAAAAGTAATTAAAAAATAATTACAACTACTTTTTTAATTACTTTCAAGTAATTGCAGTTACATGGACAGTAATTGTTAAAAGTAATGATTACTGACTTCTAATTACTTTTAATTACTTTGGACTACTTTTGCCACCGATTTTGGCACACATTGGGCCTTGGAACATTACTCCATTATTGTTTAAATGATTTTTCGGATGAAAATATAAAATTAGGGCATCGATAAGTTCGAATTTAATTTGTTTCAAAGTATTTTTGTGTCCTTTAATCCCCAGAGAAAGGTTTTCCACGCGAACACACTCTTTCCTTCACTTTCTACGAAAAGTTTAAATTTGCATTTGTCATGGCCCAGTGTGTGCCAAAATCGGTGGCAAAAGTAATTCAAAGTAATTACAAATAATTGGAAAACAGTAATCATTACTTTTACCAATTACTGTCCATGTCACTGCAATTTCTTGAAAGTAATTAAAAAGGTAGTTATAATTACTTTTTAATTACTTTTAGGTATTTTTGACTACTTTATATTTGAGACGCCATTTAATTACTTTCTGGGCCGTTATAAGTAATTATTAAGTAATGCATGGGATTACTGATAGTAATTAAGTAATTGGGAATACCATTATATGCGATAGAGTAATTGTAATGGGAATTATTCAATTACTTGGTCAAGTAATCGTTTTGTAATTGTAAGTAAGAATTTACAGCTCTGATTTTTCGTAATTTTCTAGTAACTCTTACGGAAAGTTAAGTTTTAAGTTGGAAGATATTTGAGATATGTTTTTTTAATATATTCTATCGAATTTTTATAGTGTTGTTATTATATGTATACGTAATAGCAATATCATATAAATTCAGTAATTGAATTCTGTATCGAGTTTATATAATGTTTTTATTACATGTACGCATAATAACAATATTATATGAATTTAATAAGTGGATTCTGTATTGAATTTAATATTGAATGTAATATTGTTATTATATGTACACGTAATAACAATGTTATGTATGCGAGAAGTTTCGATAGCTCATCAAGGTCATGATCGGAACTGGGTGGTAGCCATTTTTGGCTATCGACAAAAACAAATCGCGATGTTATCAAAAGTTCAAGAACATTACAGTTGAATTACAGCGAAAGCGATGATTTAATCTAATTGCAGTCGAAGAATAAATTCGACAGAGAGAAATATGTCGCAATATATTTTGACATACAATTTGACACGTATAAAATATGCTGTATAAGAACTCACTATCGCTTCGATATGTTATAATGTGTGTTATTATCCATTTAATATACACATTAACAAATAAACATTTCTTAATAGTCAAAACGCGTATCTGTGAGAAACGATGGGTTGTAACTATATTTATATTTAGTGATAACTGTCTAGTCCAAGCTTCTCGTTTGAATGTAGATCTGACTCGACC
>NW_026532606.1:0-2111 GCF_026283585.1 Hylaeus volcanicus | reverse complement strand
CAAAGTGCCAGCTGCGTATTGCTTCTCTAAACTTTATTTCAAAGTGCCAGCGGCATATTGCTTTTCTAAAGAGAATTAAAAGTGCCAGCCGCGTAGTGCTTTATTAAAATATATAACAAAGTGCCAGCGGCATATTGCTTTTCTTAATTTTGTTTCAATGTTCCATCTGCGTATAGCTCTCTTACTCTTTATTTCATAGTGCCAGCTGCGTATTGCTTCCCTAAACTTTATTTCAAAGTGCCAGCGGGATATTGCTTTACTAAAATTTATTTCCAAGTGCCATAAGCGTATTGCTTTCCTAAATTATATAACAAAGTGGCAGCTGCGTATTGGTTTTCTAAATTTTGTTTCGATGTTCCAGCTGCGTATAGCTCTCTTACTCTTTATTTCATAGTGCCAGCTGCGTATTGCTTCCCTAAACTTTATTTCAAAGTGCCAGCGGGATATTGCTTTACTAAAATTTATTTCCAAGTGCCATAAGCGTATTGCTTTCCAAAATTACATAACAAAGTGCCAGCGGCATATTGCTTTTCTAAAGTACATTTCAGAGTCCCAACGGCGCATTGCTTTCCTAAAATATATAACAAAGTGCCAGCGGCGTATAGCTTTTCTAAATTATATAACAAAGTGCCAGCGGCATATAGCTTTTCTAAATTATATAACAAAGTGCCAGCGGCGCATTGCTATCCTAAAATATGTAACAAAGTGCCAGCGGCGTATTGCTTTTCCAAACTTTATTTCAAAGTGCCAGCGGCATATTGCTTTCCTAAATTATATAACAAAGTGCCAGCTCCGTATTGCTTTTCTAGATTTTATTTCAATGTGCCAGCGGCGTATTGCTTTCCTAAATTATATAACAAAGTGCCAGCGGCATATTGCTTTTCTAAAGCTTATTTCACAGTGCCAGCCGCGTACTGCTATCCTAAAATATGTAACAAAGTGCCAGCGGGATATTGCTTTACTCAAATTTATTTCAAATTGCCATAATCGTATTGCTTTCCAAAATTATATAACAAAGTGCCAGCGGCATATTGCTTTTCTAAACTTTATTTCAAAGTGCCAGCCGCGTACTGCTATCCTAAAATATGTAACAAAGTGCCAGCGGTGTATTGCTTTTCTAAATTTTATTTCAATGTGCCAGCTGCGTATTGCTTTCCTAAATTACATAACAAAGTGCCAGCGGCATTTGTTTTTCTAAAGCTTATCTCAAAGTGCCAGCCGCGTATTGCTTTCCTAAATTATATAACAAAGTGCCAGCTGCGTATTGCTTTTCTAAATATTAATTCACAGTGCCAGCCGCGTACTGCTTTTCTGAATTATATAACAAAGTGCTAGCGGCGCATTGCTATCCTAAAATATGTAACAAAGTGCCAGCGGCGTATTGCTTTTCTAAACTTTATCTCAAAGTGCCAGCGGCATATTGCTTTCCTAAATTATATAACAAAGTGCCAGCTCCGTATTGCGTTTCTAAAGCTTATTTCAAAGTGCCAGCCCCGTATTGCTTTCCTAAAATATATAACAAAGTGCCAGCGGTATATTGCTTTTCTTAACTTTATTTCACAGTGCCAGCCGCGTACTGCTATCCTAAAATATGTAACAAAGTGCCAGCGGGATATTGCTTTACTAAAATTTATTTCAAAGTGCCATAATCGTATTGCTTTCCAAAATTACATAACAAAGTGCCAGCGGCATATTGCTTTTCTAAATTTTATTTCAATGTGCCAGCAGCGTTCTGCTTTCCTAAAATATGTAACAAAGTGCCAGCGGAGTATTGCGTTTCTAAATCTTATATCAAAGTGCCAGCGGCGTAATGCTTTCCTAAATTATATAACAAAGTGCCAGCGGCATATTGCTTTTCTAAATTTTATCTCAATGTGCCAGCTGCGTATGGCTCTCTTACTCTTTATTTCAAAGGGCCAGCGGCGAATTGCTTTCCTAAATTATATAACAAAGTGCCAGCGGCATATTGCTTTTCTAAAGCTTATTCCAAATTGCCAGCTGCGTATTGCTTTCCTAAAATATATAACAAAGTTCCAGCGGCATTTGTTTTTCTAAAGCTTATCTCAAAGTGCCAGCTGCGTATTGCTTCTCTAAACTTTATTTCAAAGTGC
>NW_026532605.1:0-3289 GCF_026283585.1 Hylaeus volcanicus | reverse complement strand
TTTTTTAGGTATTCGCCTCGAATTGTTTTGATTTTTGGATATGTTTTGAAGGAGCGAAAAATAAAATATTCGTATTTTTGTATTTTCGCCTGTTTCATATTTAGGAGGTAAAACGACCTCCTAAAGTTTCAGCTGCAATAGGCTATCTCCGAAACTATCACAAATAGAAGAAAACTTTTTAAGAAAAAGTTTCATGTTTTTCTATCTGCATATCAAATCTAACCCTAAATTTTGTAAAAAAAATAATTTGTTTATAACATTATTTTAAAAGTAATTACAGTTTATATAATAACTAAGAAGAACATATATTTGTTTCTGAATCTATTGATGTATTGTATACTGTGTTTGCCTCTTACATTTTTGCGCATTAATATTATACGTACACCCTCGCTCATAAATATGTGGACACGTATTACTTTCAATGAATAATTAATATACACCGTAAATTATTACTATACAACTTGTATTGCTAAAGTCTATATTGGATGTGAATTTAACAACATTTAATAATATTAAATGTTTTGATTGCCATATTCAGTTTTATAGTGGAACTACGGGATCGTTTAGATTGATAAGTTCAGAAAGAATGTTCAATATATCGAAAACATTTATGGCCAAATATTACAAAATAATGATAACATTATCTAGTTATCTCTAAAGATTTTTATCATTACTCATGTGATATGGTCGCGATTATGTCAAATATAGACGTACGATCATTATCTTTGTTATAGATTATAGCTATTGTTTTTCGCAAACAACACACATATATAATCAGGTACATGTTATACATCAATAGATTCAGAAAAAAAATATGTTCGTTTTTGTTATTCTACAAACTGCGTTTACTTTTAAAATAATGTTATAAACAAATTCTTGATTGTAAACAAATCATTTTTTTACAAAATTGAGGGTCAGATTTTATATGCAGATAGAAAACCATGAAACTTTTTCTTAAAAAGTTTTCTTCTATCTATGATAGTTTCGGAGATAGCCTATTCCAGCTGAAACTTTTGTTGACACAGAAACACACAGAGACACTGTCACCCGCATCTACCGATGTTTATTGTCGTGTGACCTCCATCACACACACACACACACAATAACCAACTTCTCATGGCGCCCTGCCAGTCGAAGTATTGATGGCCGAATTAAACCGAGATCCTGCTTCCACAGGATTTTAAACTCAGTACCTGCCTCCACAGGCTCGACGTCCGCTACAACAGGTGCTCGGTCGGCCTCCACCAACGTCCGCTCGCTGTCGCCCGTATCTGGAACCCCTTGAACGCCCATCAAGGGTGTTTCCTCGCTCCAGCAGCTACCTGCTCTGGACGCTCGATCAAAGTCCAGAGTCCCACGACTCTGTTACTCGACAGTCGCTACCCGCGGCTACATGCGATCGACCGCTACGACCGTCTTCGCTCGACGACCTCCTTCCCTGAGGTCCTCGACTTCGTACCGATCGTTATACAATACGGCGACAACTCGAAACGGGCCTTTAAACCGTGCATGCAGTTTTCGTCTGTCTCCCGTCGGCTGCTCGGTTGTAATTTCAATCATGACAACGTCCACTTCCTGGAACTTGGTTGCCGCTCGTCGTTGTCCGTGATGTGCTCCGATATCTTTTCTCGGAGTTCACCAAGGTCCATGCGTTCCACTTCACCTTGCAGCTCTTGCAGGATCCACCCTTCAGCTGGGTATCGCACCTTGCATCCAATCAGAGCTTCCAACGGCGTCACCCCGATGCCTTTATTGTGCGTTGTATTCAAAGTACATTGGATCTTTTTCACTTCCTGATCCCAATGCCCCGAATCCTTTCCTGCCATCGTTGCTGCCAGTGATGCAACTATCTTGCAATTGTATCTCTCGCATTGTCCATTTGCCCGAGGAGTCGCCACCGCATTTAATACGTGGCGGATTCCATACTCCTTGCAAAATGTCTGGAATGATCGAGCTGTAAAAGCAGTTCCTCTTTCGCTAATTATACGGTAGCCGAAAAGATGTAGGACATCCAAAAGTATCTTCACCGGCCGCTTAGCCTTCATGATTAGGCACGATGATAAGCAGGTAGCGATTTCCTTTCCTCCTTTTCTCGAACGGCCTGACATGGTCAATATGTAGGGTGTAAAAAGGCACTGACGTCTTCCTAATGGGATGCAGCTCGCCTTGTTTCCTTCCTGCACTTCGCTTGTAATAAGTACAATTCAAACATGCCTTTAGGTACTTATTTACAAATACATTCATCCCTGCGAACCAGTAATTTTTGCGAATGCGTCGAAGTGTTTTCTCCAACCCTAAGTGACCTGCGTCATCATGACACAGTCTACAAATTTGGAAACGCGCAGCACGTGGCACCACCCATGGCGCTCTCCCATCTTCAAGACGTCTGCAAGCTTTCCCTTTTCTTAAGACGTAGCCCGTAAAGTATTGCTTCGTCTCGCTATTACGAACGTTGCCCCTCAAGATTTTTCGGATGCGTTGCAGCTGTTCGTCCTGCATGAGCCACCAAAAGCCAATCAGCTTCAGTAATGTCGACTGGATACACATCGACTGTTGGGATTGGATTACGACTCAATGCATCCACATGTTGCATCGCCGTCCCTGGTCGATACTCGATGTCAAACTTGAAGTCTTGAATCTCGAGCCACTATCGTCCAACCCTGGGAATCAGGTCCTTCTTCGTGAATGTCGTACGCAGTGCATTGCAATCTATAACGACAGTAAACTGCATTCCGAGCAGGTAAACCCGAAAATAGCGCAGCGCTAGTACAACTGCCATTGTCTCCAGCTCGTACGAGTGATATTTTCGTTGGTCGACCAACGTTTGTTTACTAAAGTACGCGGCTACCTTTTTTTTTTTTTTTTTTTACGTGAGGAAATGCATTTACGCACGCCCCCTCATAAGGAGGTGGTAGTGTAGGACTCGCCCCTTGATTTGATATCAAGGGGAATACCCACTAAAACCTCACGGTGGCCGGCCACGGCGCATTGGGGAGGGCACTGGGATCTCTTACGAACGCTACCGGTGCCCCCCCGCGCCTCTCCCCCCCAACGAAGGGAGGAGTGCCATCTCCGGTGGGGAGTGAATACCTCCCCACCTGACCGCGGGTGCCACAGCCCGCGGTCTCGCCTGTCCCTTTTAGTCGCCTCTTACGACAAGCAGGGATTACTGTGGGCGTATTTTGTTCCCCGACCCACAGGGAAATATGCCGCTATGGGGCCGACGGCCCCTCGCGGCGCAAGCGCCGGGCATGTTCCAAAGGAGTGGGGGGTGGGCGTCGGGTGACGA
>NW_026532604.1:1236-2079 GCF_026283585.1 Hylaeus volcanicus | reverse complement strand
CGCTGGCATTTTGAAAATAAAATTCAAGAAAGCATTACGCCGCTGGCAGTTTGAAACAAAATTTAAGAAAGCATTACGCCGCTGGCAGTTTGAAATACAATTTAAGAGAGCATTACGCAGCTGGCATTTTGAAATAAAATTTAAGAAAGCATTACGACGCTGGTACTTTGAATTAATATTTAAGAAAGCAATACACCGCTGGTACTTTGAAATAAAATTTATGAAAGCATTACGCCGCTGGCACTGTGAAATGAAATTTAAGAAAACAATACGCAGCTGGCAATGTGAAATGAAATTTAAGAAAGCAATATGCCACTGGCATTTTGAATTAAATTTTAAGGATGCATTACGCCGCTGGCACTGTGAAATGAAATTTAAGAAAACAATAAGCCTCTGGCACTTTGATATAAAATTTAAGGAAGCAATACTCCGCTGGCACCTTGGTATAAACTTTAGACAAGCAATATGCCGCTGGCAATTTGAAATAAAATTTAAGAAAGCATTACGCCGCTGGCAGTTTGAAATAAAATTTAAGAAATCATTACGCCGATGGCACTTTAAAATAAACATTAGAAAGGCAATACACCGCTGCCATTTTGAAATAATATTTAAGAAAGCAATTCGCCGCTCGCATTTTGAAATAAAATTTAAGAAAGCATTACGCCGATGGCAGTTTGAAATAAAATTAAAGAAAGCAATACGCCGATGGCATTTTTAAATAAACATTAGAAAGGCAATACACCGCTGCCATTTTGAAATAATATTTAAGAAAGCAATACGCCGCTTGTACTTTGAAATAAAATTTAAGAAAGGCAATACTCCGCTGCCATTTTGAAATAATAT
>NW_026532604.1:0-1226 GCF_026283585.1 Hylaeus volcanicus | reverse complement strand
TACGCCGCTGGCACTGTGAAATGAAATTTAAGAAAGCATTACGCCGCTGGCAGTTTGAAATAAAATTTACGAAAGCATTACGCCGCAGGCAGTTTGGAGCAAAATTTAAGAAATCATTACGCCGCTGGCAGTTTGAAATAAAATTAAAGAATGCATTACGCCGCTGGCATTTTGAAAATAAAATTCAAGAAAGCATTACGCCGCTGGCAGTTTGAAACAAAATTTAAGAAATCATTACGCCGATGGCATTTCGAAATAACATTTAAGAAAGCATTACGCGGCTGGCAGTTTGAAACAAAATTTAAGAAAGCATTACGCCGCTGGCAGTTTGAAACAAAATTGAAGAAATCATTACGCCGCTGGCAGTTTGAAATAAAATTTAAGAAAGCAATACGCCGCTGGCAGGTTGAAATAAAATTAAAGAAAGCAATACGCCGATGGCATTTTTAAATAAACATTAGAAAGGCAATACACCGCTGCCATTTTGAAATAATATTTAAGAAAGCAATACGCCGCTGGCACTGTGAAACGAAATTTAAAAAAGCAATACGACGCTGGCACTTTCAAATAAAGTTAAAGAAAGCAATACGCCTCTTGTATTTTGAAATAAAATTTAAGAAAGCAATACAACGCTGGCAATTTGAAATAAAATTAAAGAAAGCATTACGCCGCTGGAAGTTTGAAATAAAAATTAAGAAAGCATTACGCCGCTGGCATTTCGAAATAAAATTATAGAATTCATTACGCCGCTGGCATTTTGAAAATAAAATTCAAGAAAGCATTACACCGCTGGCATTGTGAAATAAAATTTAAGAAAGCAATACGCCGCTGGCATTTTGAAATAAAATTTAAGAAAGCATTACGCCGCTGCCACTGTGAAATTAAATTTAAGAAAGCAATAAGCCGCTGGCATTTTGGAATACAATTTAAGAGAGCATTACGCCGCTGGCAGTTTGAAATAAAAATTAAGAAAGCATTACGCCGCTGCCATTTTGAAAATAGAATTTAAGAAAGCATTACGCCGCTGGCACTTTGAAATGAAATTAAAGAAAGCATTGCGCCGCTGGCACTGTGAAATGAAATTTAAGATAGCAATACGCCGCTGGCATTGTGAAAATAAAATTTAGGAAAGCATTACGCCGCTGGCACTTTGATATGAAATTAAAGAAAGCATAGCGCGGCTGGCACTGTGAAATGAAATTTAAGAAAGCTATACGCCGCTGGCA
>NW_026532603.1:2896-5570 GCF_026283585.1 Hylaeus volcanicus | reverse complement strand
ATTTTGTAGTTTTTTTTGCGCGTTCAAATTTCCTATAAATGCATCAACATCCGCGTTCAAATTTCCTATAAATGCATCAAGATCCGCAGTCTCATTTCTTTCAGTCTAAACTTTCAATTTTTGTTTATACTCTTGCACACTGTTTGCATTTTGTAGTTTTTTTGCGCGTTCAAATTTCCTATAAATGCATCAACATCCGCGTTCAAATTTCCTATAAATGCATCAACATCCGCGGTCTAATTTCCTTCAGTCTAATCTTTACTTGTTCCCGCGAACAAAACTACGAAATACCCGCGCTAAATTCATTCTCCCACTTCCATTTTCACCGCGACCAAGGGACAAGGACACATTTTTACAGAGCTGTTAGCGGAAACCGGTTTCCTCCCCCAATCGGGTATCCATACCAAAGTTAGCCGGTGCTAGAAGAAACAACAAAGCAATCTTGCCGTCTTAACTTGGCCGGGACGGGGAGGGAGCGTAAAAACTCACTCGGGGCAGCTTTGCTGAAAAGTCCGTGTTTATTATTTCCAGAAACGCGTGATAATATTCCGCGCGAATTTTCCAGCACGCCATAGCGGAAAGTGTCTATCCCTCCCGCTCTCCCAGGCTCTCCTCCTTTCTCCGCAGAGTCTACGGGTAGTATTGTAAAATGCACGTGGTCGTTGGAAAACGCTTGGATGCGCATTCCCGTGGCACGTATATTGCAAGTAATGCCGTGTAAATACGGGACGATATTAAAACTGGCGCGAATTTCCGCGGAAAAGGACGCGTATCCTTGCAGGAGAGGATCTTCCGCCTGAGCGTGCGCGTCCCGATGAGAAGTCGAAACAAATATTTGCCATGTACTGGCCAATCTCTTCTGTTTGCATGCGCCCTGTGCTCCGCGCTACCAAGGATATATTGGTTTACCTACTGAAGTATTCGATCGTCTGTCAGCTAGGATAAATCTCATTCATAATAATGACGGTCTGCGCGACTCCGTCGACTCGTATCCCCGCGTCTCCCCGTCTTCCGACACCGACGCTTTCCTTTGCCCTTACCCTTTTCCTCCTCGCGCTCTATTTATTTTCCGAAGTCACGCGCACTTTTTCCGACGATACTTGCGCAGCTCTCGTCGAAAACGACGACCGGGACGACGTCCGCGTTAAGTCGTCTCCAAAGGAAATTTTTATCTCTATTCCCTATCGAATCTTTTCTACGCGTATTTTTCCTCGCGGAAAAACCCTTTGCGTTTATTTTTCCTACGCTTAACGGACCAATCGGACGTTCGCAGTACCGGCGCATCGGCGAACCTATGCGATGTATGCGAAACGCGAAAAAAGAGGGTCGAGATGCAATTTGCTTCTGTCGCTCGTGACAGCCAATCGAACGACATTTGTCACGTCGTTGGACAAATGCAGCATAGTCGAAGTAAAGCCGAAGATTGATCGAATCCCGGCGACTTAATTGGCTACGTATCACCAGCTCCATCCCCGACAAAAGTGAAAAAGCGTCAATCAACAGGTACTTTCGCTTCCGCTGTCGACGACGACTGGTTTGTTTTATCGATTTATCTAGGCTCTTCGTACGCATGGAATTTTCAAATGACCTTTCCGGTGCGCGATTTATAGCAACGTTTATTTTCATGCTAAACGATGCGACCGTATTCTCGCGATAAATTAAACAAAGTATTTCAAATATTATCTGTACACTGCGGATCTTTATGCAAAATAGGAGAAAGTGCCTAGAAAAGTTGAACCTAAAGAGAAATTTATTTTATTTCGCAAATATTATAACTCGGACTTTACTTTCAATTTTTTTTTTATACTCTTGCATATTGTTTGCATTTTGTAGTTTTTTTGCGCGTTCAAATTTCCTATAAATGCACCAAGATCCGCGGTCTAGTTTCCTATAAATGCATCAACATCCGCGTTCGAATTTCCTATAACTGCATCAAGATCCGCGTTCAAATTTCCTATAAATGCATCAACATCCGCGGTCTAATTTCTTTCAGTCTAAACATTCAATTTTTGTTTATACTCTTGCATACTGTTTGCATTTTTGTAGTTCCTTTGCGCGTTCAAGTTTCCTATAAATGCATCAACATCCGCGGTCTAATTTCTTTCAGTCTAAACTTTCAATTTTTTTTATATTCTTGCATACTGTTTGCATTTTGTAGTTTTCTTGCGCGTTCAAATGTCCTATAAATGCATCAAGATCCGCGTTCAAATTTCCTATAAATGCATCAAGATGCGCAGTCTCATTTCTTTCAGTCTAAACTTTCAATTTTTTTTTTTTATACTCTTGCATACTGTTTGCATTTTGTAGTTCCTTTGCGCGTTCAAGTTTCCTATAAATGCATCAACATCCGCGGTCTAATTTCTTTCAGTCTAAACTTTCAATTTTTGTTTATACTCTTGCATACTGTTTGCATTTTGTAGTTTTTTTGCGCGGTCAAATTTCCTATAAATGCATCAAGATCCGCGTTCAAATTTCCTATAAATGCATCAAGATCCGCAGTCTCATTTCTTCCAGTCTAAACTTTCAATTTTTTTTTATACTCTTGCATACTGTTTGCATTTTGTAGTTTTCTTGCGCGTTCAAATTTCCTATAAATGCACCAAGATCCGCGGTCTAATTTCTTCCAATCTAAACTTTCAATTTTTGTTTATACTCTTGCATACTGTTTGCATTT
>NW_026532603.1:0-2886 GCF_026283585.1 Hylaeus volcanicus | reverse complement strand
TAAACTTTCAATTTTTGTTTATACTCTTGCATACTGTTTGCATTTTGGAATTTTTTTTCGCGTTCAAATTTCCTATAAATGCATCAAGATCAGAGTACACTTTCGCGTATCGCAAAATTTAAATAGAACGTAGGAACATTCCGTCGAGTGTTGTCCGTTAACGCAAAATTGTACAAATCTCTAACCTAACGATTTGCCAACTAATTAATTCCCTTTCGGATTATCGTCGAGATGTCTTCCGAATACGAGTAAATGTAAGGCACGGTCCTGACGGGTTAATCAAAGTTGGAACATAAGTCATGTACGTGTCACGCTGGTAACACACACGAACCAACTAATTTCACAGTTAACAGAGTTAATGGACGGAATTCCAACCACCATTTTTACGATAAGTGCACAATACGGTCGACTGGTTTTATTTTTCAAAATATTAAACGTTGTAGGTATTTTCTAACGATAAATATGTATTAGGATGTCCGAAAAGTTTCTTTCGCTTTATTAATAAGTAATACACGCACAATATTTGATGTTTTATGTTACATTACTGAATTGTGCACGATTGATTTTGCTCCATTGCTGTTGCAACGTGAATATATACGAAATTAGATTGCCTATTTATATAAACACGATCACACAAAGTAACCGAGTGCTACTTTCCTAAACTTTCGGGACAACCTAATATAATTGTCGTGGAACGTACTCCAAAATATTACAAGCTACACATATTCAACTTTCGTGTCGCATCGACGCGCGATACTTTTGACGTTTTCACAAGCCGAACACTGGACACGATACAGAATCAAACGGAAAGAAACGGTGGATCGTGGTGTCCGAGTGGTCCTTGGCTTCGCGTTTACGACCAAATAAACAAAGTCCAGGTAGCATTGGTTTACGAGTGCGAGGAGACGTGATCCATTCCGGCGTTAACGCGACGCCAGACGTGTTCGAGTGTTTGGCGACCTAGCATCGGCGCGTGATCTAAGGCGAGCGTGAAAACTTTTTCGAGAATCGGAACACGGAATTAGTGCGAACTCGGGAGCGAAAATGACGAATTATTCGTGGAAGAATCGGAGTTTTAGGCGGAACTGTTGACCCCCGTTTTGAAAGAGAAGTAACGGAAAAAAAAAAGAAAGAGAGACGCGAGAGTACCCGGTGCGGCAGAAATTAAAGGGCCGTACGTCGACGAGACACAACTGACGTAATATCAAAAGTTTTTTATTGTAGTTTATTCGGTATTAGCAATCAGAGTGTCCCACCGTCGCGTAACCCGTAGGTATCATCTGGACGGTAACTCCTGCGAGGATTAGCGCTGACAATGACCGAAAGAACGGACGTACACCGCGAAATCCTCGTAAATCTTCCGCAAAAGCGACCTGGAAACATACTCCTGACAGGCTCTCCCGACTCTCTCGCGTTCACCAATTACTTGCTCCGTATTTAATGCACATTATTCGTGGACAAAGAAACATCCGAAATGAACCGGGCTGAAACGAATCGTTAAAAAGTTCCGTTAATCGTTAATGAATAAACTCGAACTTCTCTTTAATTCGAGGAAATACGTGCATGGTTCTACTGTGCATTTAGTTGTGCAAGCAGGGGAAGTATTCATACCGTATTGCACCGGGGATATTAAAATTTAATGGAAGAGATTTCTCCATTATATCTGCAAGTGGATTTCTGTGACTTCGTATTAAATGTATTTAATACGATAAGAAGTACAGGGCTGGAGAATCCGTGCGCGTAAGGTTGTAAAGAGTTACACAGAAATAACATATGGTAAAGCACACGGAAGTTCATTCGGAGCTGTACCATCAGCCATACAGGTAGAGGTAATGTTTGCAAACGTGCCTTTACGCACATGTATTTCTTGTGTGCAAATGCGTGCACCACCGCGTGTACTTTGCCGCGGGGGATTCGAATTGCGCGCTTTAAATATCCTCGATATTTGTCGGTTTATCGAAAGAATGGTAAAATTGAAAAGTAATGAATTTGTAGGGACTTCTACGGATACGCGGTATATTTCAAGTTTTCTTTTGATGAATAAACACTTCTCTGTTTTATCAACAGATTCACCGGTAGAAGCTTTCCGAACGACTAAATGTACAACAGTCATGGAGGGTGACACATTTCGTCATCGATTCTGTATGTAAAATTTTAATATTTCAATGAAGGAAATTTCATTCGGTCTATTTCGAGCGACGCGACGTTTCGTAATTGTGTACAAATTGGACGATTATTGTTCTCTCTGCGGTTTGGAAAAACCGCTAATTGTACAAATTGAACACAATGAACCCCGCGATCCCAACGAAACAAATCAAATTCTTCCTGCTGAAATATTGAAACCTTGGTTTTAGCGTCAGCCCGTGTGAAGCGGTAGATCGTTACGATAAAATTAGGAAGATTCAGATGCCGAGTTTTCGGAATGGCCCGGCGCGAGCTTGAGGTTGCAGAGAATGAATAAGATTTGTAGTTAGTAGATGTAACGCAAGCGCACCGAAAGGTACGTCAAAATGGCGCAGTCGGCTCGGGCATATCTTATTAGAAACAAATATTCATGTCACATACCCGGCGCCGGCTGGTGCCAAGTGTTTGACTGGTACCCTACGGTGCACGTGCGTGCGAGACCCGGCCGGCGTATCCTTCCTCTGTGTTTCACAGAACTTTAAAATAATATCGAACGAATTTTTCCTTCCGCCTAGCGCACCGCCTCACGGCTTTCCGTTTCCGTCCGTGGCCGCGCAGTTTCTTCTCTCGAATTAACCGACAACTACGACGCCAACGCTCGTCGTTAGCAAACGCTCCTTCAATTCTTGAATCATTAAATATTAAATTCTCTCTCTCTCTCTCTCTCTCTCTCTCTCTCTCTCTCTCTCTCTCTCTCTCTCT
>NW_026532602.1:0-4126 GCF_026283585.1 Hylaeus volcanicus | reverse complement strand
TTTTTCCTTAGCGAAAATGTTGTCCGAGGCTTCGTTGAGGAGATATTAACGGAAAACACTGACCAATCAGAGCGCGAGTATGCCGGTGGAGCGCTCGCGGTAGCGTATGAGCGAAGCCGGCTAGCGCGTAGCCACACCTACTGCGGGCGCTCCAACGGTATCCGCGCGCTCTGATTGGTCGAGGTTTTTGCTTAATATCTCCTCAACGAATCCTCGGACAACATTTTCGCTAAGGAAAAAGTTGTTTCAAATCACCTCCCGAACCACATCCTTCAAGGTGTTACAACATTTTTGGGACACCCTTTATATGTCATATGTGTATGATAATATATACACATATGACATATATATCGTAGTCTGTGCGCACTAGCGCCGCGAGTGGACGAAATATTCATAACATAAAGCACGTGATTTTGATAATAGTTTCCTAGTAACTTTCTTAGGGAGTTGGATCTCCTTATACAGTCTTCATGGGCGCGACTAAACCACTGTTAGCACTCCAAAGATGGGCAAAACCCTAGGGTTCGAATAAATCTGAAGTTTGCCGATATGTTTGTCTTGTTTCCTCTTTTGAACACTTTCCAGAGAAAGAAACGAGACAAACGCATCGGCAAACTTCAGATTTATTCGAAGCCTAGGGTTTTGTCCATCACTGTTGGCACTCTCACTCGAATTCCTTCCACTATCCTTCTTTCCAGCTCGCTACAGTACGCAATAACTAGAGAGTCTCTACCCTAGTCGAATATTCCACGAAAACGACGCAAAAATTCGAGGATAGATTCGTCTGCGTGCCCTACACGTAATAATTTATATAAAATTGCCATAGTACATTAAAAAACGAAGCGTTTTTTGTTAGGTTTCAACATGGCCATATATTGTGATTGTTAATTGGAACAACAACAAATTTGATGCACGCGATAAAACAGAGTACCTTCCTCTTATTCTCTCTAAGCATCGTTAATCTTCATTATTTTTTTTTTTTTTATTCGTTTACATTTCTCGATGGATAACGTATCAAAATATTGTTGCGCGTAAATAACAACAATGGGTAGAACAAATAACGAATCAGGAACAATTAATTGTGTGCTTTTTGGGGGTGCCATTTTATTGTTGGTCCATCCTGTCGATTTTTGGTCCAGTTGTCCTCTATCAACGAAAAGGGCTACTTTTCCAAATGATTCAGATCATTATTCGAACGAATAATTGTTTACAGAATCATTCGTACTGAAAATTGGATATTGGCGGTTGTTCCTTTGCGGACAGGTGTTGGGATAACGATTTAAACGATTATTTTGTTAATATGTGATGTGTAATAGGTTTTTTGAAAGGGCTAAGTTGTCGTTCATTAATTACTTCAGGGACGGAAGAGGGTGAAAGCCATTCTTACATAATATTTTACTACGAGTCGAAAATGTACCGATTGATTTGTTTACTTACTTTCAGATTGTTTCAAATCTTAGCTTTAATTATAATTAGACTGCGGATCTTTATGCAAAATAAAATCTTTGCGAACGTCCCTATAAAAATTGAACCTAATAGGAATTTATTTTATTCTGCAAATATTTTAACGTGAACTTTACTTTCAATCTTTTTTATATTCTTGCATATTGTTTGCATTTTGTAGATTTTTGTACATTCAAATTTTCTATAAATGCACAAAGATCCGCAGTGCAAATATTATAACATGAACTTTACTTTCAATTTTTTTTATATTCTTGCATATTGTTTGCATTTTGTAGTTTCTTGTACATTAAAATTTTCTATAAATGCACAAAGATCCGCAGTCTACTTATAATAATAGAAAGAAGCTCTACAAACTTCAAATTTTTACCAATAATTATTTCCTTACGTATCAGCTCAGTGAATACGAAGCTATTCTCTATTCAATCTTGTTTATATTCTTGCATATTGTTTGCATTTTCTAGGTTCTTGCGCATTAAAATTTTCTATAAATGCATAAAGATCCGCAGTCTAATTATAATAAACTGAATTAAATTTCCAGAGACTCAAAAATTATTTTTGGAAAGTAAGAGTCTTTCATTTATGTCAAATAATATGTTGCAGCGTAACTGGACGTTTTCTAACGCCGTTTAACTGTTCAACTGTTTAACTGTTGCTTTTTGGGGCAACTCTAAATGAAATCTTGTGTAAGGGTTGTTCAGAAATGGCCAAAATCGTCCTAACGTAATTAATGAACGGCCCTTAAACGTATAATTCAATAAAATACTTATATATTTAATAAAAAAAAAAAATGCTTCTTTTTGCTCGAAGAAAAAGAAACGAAATTATACTCCGAACCAATAAATCGTGAAATTGAGAAGTAAAGCCTCGATCGCCTGTCTCGTAAATATTTTCAAGGTCGTATCTAGGAATCACAGATTTTTCACTTAGGCCATAGAGTTTGGAGTCGTCGCTCCGAAAATGTCCATCCGCAAAGGGTTAGATCTGATCTGGGTTAGGTTGGAGTCGAATTTCATCTGGACGAGTTATAGGTTAGGTCTCTTTAGAGAAACCCATTATCCGACCAAAATCCTTCAAATCTGTTTATATTACAAATATTGTGCGCGCAATACGTGGTTTGGCACATTAAAAAAAGAGAAACGTAAGGTAAAATAAGTAGTCAGAGATGAACAAAATTTTGTTAATAGAATAAAAATTTCAAACGACTAACGGAATACGAATGTTTATTTGGTAATCAAATAATTCGAAATTCCACGACGATCGAAGTATAAAATTAATTTGCTCGGTGGAATCTCTCAAGTAAATAAGCGTACGTTGAATTTTATCCGAAATAAAATTGTGCCCATCCCTGAATCTCGTAATCTCCGAAAATCAGTCTCGAGTCGAGTCAGAGCTGATATGTTAGATCGCAAGGAAAGTGTGCGCGAACCTCTCGAATTCGCTGTGCATCGTTATCGGTGGACGTTCCAATGGAAGCGGAAGACGGCTTCCGATAACTCTCCGCGGTCTGTTTTCACGGATCTCGATGGATCTCGATGGATCTCGGTCGGGCCGTGCCTGACGTAGGACCGTAACGGTAAAAATTGGGCGCCAGCAATAATACGGAAACAGAATAACGTCGATAATGTCAATAAATAGCAAATACAACCTACGAAAAATAGATTTCTGTTCCCGGGTTTTCATTTAAAAATCGTCGCGCTCCCCCCCTTCTCCCTGTGTTTCGCTTTTTTCTTCTTTTTCATTTTTTTTTTCTCTCTTTTTTGGAAATCATGCACTCATCACGCTCAGAGGTCTCGTATGCTTCTTTTTTTTTTCTCCGTGTTATTATTAAAATTTAAAAAAATACATATATATTCTCAACCTCGACCTAACTATTTTTTTCATTTTGCTTCGCTCCATTTTTCGGTGTTTTCACCACCCACCTTTTTTTTCTCTCTGTTTTCGTGTAACTTGTCATAATGATAATAATCGTAATGATAATAGTAATAATAATAATGACAATAATAATAGATGGTAATGACGATGGTAATATAATAATACAATAATAGCAATGGCGGTGATCTTCGGATCGTTGCCACGATAATAGTAATAATAGATAATAATATAAATGTATGTGTACATATATATACACAGGGTGGAGCAATAGTTACTAGCACCTCGCGATATCTTCGAAACTATAAGTTTCACCGAAATATTTGCTGAAATAAAATTGCATAGTTCTAGGGGGCCATCCGATGGTGATAATAGTTATTTTTCATTTACGTTCACGGGCCATTTTGATGTTCAACCTGTCGCGGCCATGTTGATTTTCCGGTACTCATAAATGCATGTAACCTAGACATAACCTAAATTTAGATTGACCAATTTTTCGTGATTATTCTCAAGTTTACTAATTAATTGCGTTCGAAGATAGAAGTGGTTTATCGTAGATAGAAGTGTTTTGTATTCAAATTTTGATGATTGTTGACATAGACCATCACCTCAAACTAACCATCATGCAATATTTGGAAAAATGTAGTTTCTCATAGATCAGTATTTTTAACTCAATCTCAACCCAGACATAACCTACATTTAATATAGAACATTCAACAAGTTCACAGTTAAGAAAGGTTAGGTCTAGGCTCGACCCATGAAGACTGTATAAGGAGTTCCAACTGTGTAGTGT
>NW_026532601.1:2266-2635 GCF_026283585.1 Hylaeus volcanicus | reverse complement strand
TTTGGAAATAAAATTTAAGAATGCATTACTAGTGCCAGCTGCGTCATTCTTTCTTAAATTTTATTTCAAACTGCCAGCCGTGTATTGCTATCTTTAATATTATTTCAAAATGACAGCGGCTTATTGCTTTCTAAAATTTAATTTCATAGTGGCAGAGGCGTAATGCTTTCTTAAATTGTATATCAAAATGCCAGCGGCTTCTTGCTTTCTTAAATTTCATTTCACAGTGCCAGCGGCGAAATGCTTTCTTAAATTTTTTTTCAAAATGCCAGCGGCTTATTGCTTTCTTAAATTTCATTTCACAGTGCCAGCGGCGTAATGATTTCTTAAATTTTATTTCAAAATGCCAGCGGCGTAATGCTTTCTTAA
>NW_026532601.1:0-2166 GCF_026283585.1 Hylaeus volcanicus | reverse complement strand
TAATGCTTTCTTAAATTTTATTTCAAAATGCCCGCGGCGTAATGCTTTCTTAAATTTTATTTCAAACTGCCAGCGGCGTAATGCTTTCTTAAATTTTATTTAAAACTGCCATCGGCTAATGCTTTCTTAAATTTTATTTCAAACTGCCAGCGGCGTAATGCTTTCTTAAATTTGATTTAAAACTGCCATCGGCATATTGCTTGTGTAAAGTTTATTTCAAAGTGCCAGCGGCGTAGTGCTTTCTTAAATTTTATTTCAAAATGCCAGCGGCATATTGCTTGTGTAAAGTTTATTTCAAAGTGCCAGCTGCGTATTGTTTTCTTAAATTTCATTTCACATTGCCACCGGCGAGATGCTTTCTTTAATTTTAGTTCAAAGTGCCAGCTGCGTATTGTTTTCTTAAATTTCATTTCACAGTGCCAGGGGCGTAATGCTTTCTTTAATTTTATTTCGAAGTGCCGGCGGCATAATGCTTTTTTAAATTTTATTTTCACAATGCCAGAGGCGTATTATTTTATTAAATTTTATCGCAAAGTACCAACGGCGTATTGCTTTCTTAAGTATTATTTCAGAGTGCAGGCGGCGTATTGCGTTCTTAAATATTATTTCATAATGCCGACTGCGAATTGCTTTCTTAAATTTCATTTCCCAGTGCCAGGGGCGTAATGCTTTCTTTAATTTTATTTCAAAGTGCCAGCGGAGTAATGCTTTCTTAAATTTTATTTCACAATGCCAGCGGCGTACTGTTTTCTTAAATTTTATTTCAAAGTACCTGCGGCGTATTGCTTAAATTTCATTTCACAGTGCCAGGGGCGTAATGCTTTCTTTAATTTTATTTCAAAGTACCAGCGGCGTATTGCGTTCTTAAATTTTATTTCAAAATGCCAGGGGCGTATTTCTTCCTTAAATTTCATTTCACAATGCCAGCGGCGTATTGCTTTCTTAAATCTCATTTCACAGTGCCAGCGGCGTAATTCTTTCTTAAGTTTTATTTCAAAGTACAAGCGGCGTATTGCTTTCTTAAATATTATTTCAAACTGCCAGCGGCGTAATGCTTTCTTAAATGTTATTTCAAACTGCCAGCGGCGTACTGCTTTCTTAAATTTCATTTCAAAATGCCAGCGGCGTAATGCTCTCTTAAATTGTATTTCAAACTGCCAGCGGCGTAATGCTTCATGAATTTTATTTCAAAATGACAGAGGCGTAATGCTTTCTTAAATTTCATTTCACAGTGCCAGGGGCGTAATGCTTTCTTTAATTTTATTTCAAAGTGCCGGCGGCGTAATGCTTTCTTAAATTTTATTTTCACAATGCCAGCGGCGTATATCTTGTCTAATGTTTATTTCAAAGTGCCAGCGGCGTAACGCTTTCTTTAATTTCATTTCACAGTGCCAGCGGCGTAATGCTATCGTAAGTTTTATTTCAAAATGCCAGCGGCGTAATGCTTTTGTTACATCCTAGTAACGTACACACATATATTTATATATACGTACATGTATATACACAGATATTTTTCTCGACATTATCTTACAATATTTGCCTACTATCAATAAACAATCGCTCGCTATTAATATCAATTGCCTACTGTCAGTAAATAACCACAGACTATTATTATTATTATTATTATTCGCCGTCGATAAATAAATTCACCGTCGATAAATAACCAAGCGACATTACCACACTATCATTTACTCACAGTCGATACATAACCATATACCATTGTTATCATATATTTACGGTCGACATCTTACACGCATATTAATGCATTAATTAACCTACGTTGCGAACCATTTATATTAAGCACACAGGAAATAATATTCTCCCACGAGTAATAATCTCTAACAGTAAGAAATTAAATCCCAGCCAGAGATTAAGCAAATAATCTAACGCGAGAAGTAATACAATATTAAACGTCCGTTCGCCTTCGACATCGGCAGACGCCGAGTCAGCAATAGATAAGGCACGATCAAGTCTCCGCGGTCCAGCGCGCACCGGATGCGGAGTCAGCAAAGATAAGGGACGCCTCTCCGAGGCGTGAGGCTCAAGAAAGCGCTGACCGAAAGATAAGCACCTGCGAGTGCCGAGCATAACGCGTATGCGTCAAACCAGCGATAAATACGATGTCACGTCCCAATTTGAATTAATGACTAATTCAAACAGCACGGC
>NW_026532600.1:0-1363 GCF_026283585.1 Hylaeus volcanicus | reverse complement strand
CTTTAACAAAAATCGCACAACTGCCTTACATGCCAGTGGGGGTGTTGCCACCTTCATAAAAAATAATATCGCCTCTCAGTTAATCCAGCATCTTTTAAACCAATTGTCTAAACCCCTCGTCCTTGTTGGCGATTTTAATAGTCACCACTTTATATGGGGTTCCAACAAAATTGATTCCAAAGGACGTATAATAGAGAGACTTTTGGATGACCACAACCTGGTCATTTTGAACACAAATGAATCCACCCACTTTAATAATAGCTCTAAATCGTTTACCGCCATTGACTTAACTATCTGTAGTTCTTCCATAGCTCATTATTTTTCTTGGACCACAAATCAGAATCCCTGGTAGCGATCATTTCCCAATATTCTTATGTAACCTAAATTTCGTTTCCCCTAAAAGTACTCCTGTCACCCATTGGCTCTTCAAAAAGACCGACTGGTCCAGATTTAGTATTCAAATATCTGAAAAAATAGATAAACTTACAAATTGCCCTTTCCCTCCACAACTTTCTAACATTGACGACAAATTATACTTCTTTACTAAAACTATACTAGATTCTGCTAGTAATTCCATACCCAAAACATCAAATAAATTTCATAAAAGACAAGTCCCCTGGTGGAATGAGTTATGCCAGGAATCTCTTAAAGCATATAAGCGAGCCTTCTCCCACTTCAAACGCCATCCTACAACTGATAACTTTACGCTATACAAACAGCTTAGATCCGCTGCACGTCGCACTTTCAAGGAATGTAAAAGGCAATCTTGGAAAAATTTCGTTTACTCTATCCATCCTTCTTCCCCCCCTTCACTATACTGGAATAAAATTAGGAAAATAAACGGCTTCAAAAGAAGTCTTTCATTTTCCTCTATCATTTCCTCTGATAATAAAATTCTATCTTCCCCAGAAGATATAGCTAATTATTTAGCCCTAAACTTTGCTAAAAACTCTAGTGATTGTAACTACACTAGTGACTTCTGTGATTTCAAATCATCTTCTCAAATAAGTTCGATAGCCATTTCTCCTAACACAAACGGGAACTATCCCCTTAACGCTCCTATCCAACTTCATGAAATCGAGAGCAGTATGAAACACCTTAAAAACACCAGTCCAGGTCCGGATGGCATTTTTAACTCTTTCCTTGTACATCTTCCTAAATGTGCCCTTGAATTTCTAATTGGTATCTTCAATGAAATCTGGTCTTCCAATACCTTCCCTAGTATTTGGCAAGAAGCTATTACTATCCCAATTCTCAAACCTGATAAAGACCCTTGCAGAGCGGAAAATTACAGACCTATCTCGTTCACTTCCAATATATGTAAGCTTTTAGAAAGAATTATAAACAAAAGACTTCTGTGGTT
>NW_026532599.1:0-12771 GCF_026283585.1 Hylaeus volcanicus | reverse complement strand
CCCCCCATACCTCTTGAACACATACCCTAGGTACCTGAATACCTTAACCTTATCGACCTCTTCCCCCCCCCCCCCCCACTGTCAACTTGCCTTTATCTGTCTCCCACCCCCTCACCTGAATCTTATTATCTTTGTCTTTCCCACGTTTACCGTCAGCCCCTTCCCTTCAAAATATCCCTCCAGAGTAGTATAGCTAGACGGGTTCTAACTCAGGATCTCCGAGGGGGAGCCAGGGAGGGGGGAACCGATGGCGAAGGGGTGTGTGGGGAGGGGGGCACGAGTGGTGGGGGTCGGTAATTATTACCTACGGTCGTTAAGGAAGAGGGGGACACCACTGGACGGTAATTATCAGTGATCGGTAAAAAAGAAAAACGCAAATTTTACATGTAACGAAATAAGCGCGTAAGGGTGGGGGAAACCGTCCTCTTCGCGCGTAGGAGTGATGTTTTTTTTGGCCCCGCGGGTTCCCTCTGTCTCGCACCCGAGCATTTTCTTCCTCCCACTCATGCCCGTTTACCCGTGCAACATGTAAGATTAGAAAAGATGAGGTAATTATCATAGGTAATTATCAGAGATCGGTAAAAAAGAAGAAGAAGAAGAGCATCAATTGTTCGACGTTTGGTAAGTATTATTATCGTTATCAGAGATCGGTAAGAAAGAAAAACTCAAATTTTACATGTAACGAAATAAGTGCGCACGCTGTAAGGGAGGGAGAAACCATGCTCGTCGTCTTCGCGGGAGGTAAGCGCGCACGCCGTAAGGGAGGGGAAACTGTCCTCTTCGCGCGCAGGAGTGGGGGCGTCGTTGCGGGCCCCGCCGGTTCCCTCTCTCTCGCGCCCGAGTATTTTCTTCCTCGCACTCATGCCCGTGTACACGCGCGACATATAATATTACATTACAATCTTTAATACAGCCATCGGTAGGAACGTCTCGCAATGATGGCCTCGAGCAGAAGATCTAAAAACGCAAAATTTGCAAATTACAATCCGGCAGCAAATCTTTTATTTGCGCGATACAATTTCTCAAGGACTAAATATTAAAGAAACGGTAGAGGTGACATCATGCGTTGGCGATGAGAATACTGGAGAATGTATGAAGGAAACATTAGACCGGATGAGAATATGATATGGGAGGAAATGCGTTAGAAAGAAAGACACATATATCCAAGCTATTTTTGTTTTATTGATAATTGTATTCCAACATTACATTCAAACCTAAAGCTAACAATTCAGAGTCAATCAATGATAGACTCTCAAAATTTTCATGTTCAACAATCGCCTTTGCATAATCCTTAATTTCAGTATTTTGTATTATTTCTATAAACTTGTTGTACTTAGATTCTACCAGGTACAAGTTTTCAGACAGCCAACTGTACATGTGATCGATACAATATACGAAAGCGAACAACTTTTGTACGGTTTTTACACTCATGAACATAGAGACGGTAGAATTTGAGAGTTTTGCGAGTTTTACGTCGTTTAGTTGTCGGAATTTAACTGTTACATCATTAATGCTTATCGGCTCGCTCGATGTTCCCGATGTATCAGCAAAAATCTGCAGAATGTTATGCCTCTTTCATAGGAGATCTTTCCACGTATCCATAGAAAAGTTAATTTCGTTTCCACGAGAGTCTCCTATAGGCAGCTCTATGTCGCAGGAACCACCGATTCGAACCCTGATGTCGAGATACTTGTAGAATGTATTCGTCAGGGGATATCTCCTCCCCAGTATACGCACCACGCGTGTTACTCTACGTTCCGAATGAACATTATCGCTATCACTGACAAGAGAAACAAAAAATTATTAAGGATATTTAATTTTGACTGCATATTTTGGAATATGTTGTGTGACGTGGCAGATCGCCGCGTCACAAAGAGGTGAACTCTCCGCGGGGAACGAGACCGACCAAGATCGCGAGCGCCACCAGGGTAACCCAGGGTTATGAGTAATTTGCGTATCTGAAGGGCAATAGCGTTGGGCTAACGACGTCAACACCGAGCGATGCGGCTTAGAGGCTACCGATCCCCTCCAACCTGGCGCCGGCTGCACGGACTGGCCAGACGAAGCTCAAATAGACAGGGGCTGGAGGTTCTTGGTAACAGCCCCTGGACTCCGCTACGACCTTCAGGGGGCAGGAGGCCGTTTAGGATAGCGAAGTCAGCCGGGTTCTCGAGTGCACCGAGACCCGGCCCGCTCCAGAGTCTTTGAGGGATGCCAGCACCGACACGCCACCAAAGTCGCCGAGGGACGAGACTGGACGACCGCCGATGACGAGCGCGCCGATAACGCGATTTGAATTTGGCCGCCATAAGGTGTCGCGTGCCGCCGACCATTAAGATGAGGCTGGGGAGAAGCGCGTGAGCCAACGCGTGCGACGAGCTCGCGTATTTCGTCCTATTTCGTTAGCGACGCACGTGCGGAACGGTACGGTAAGCGCTTCCTCCTTTACCTCACGCTCATGGATAGGATATCGTGAATTGGTCGGGTTACCTGGTGGCTGCCGAGCACCCGAGCACCCGAGCACAACAGAAAATGTTTGCGAACAATGATTGAAAAAACGCGTTTAGACATTTTTATATAACACCCCCCACTCTTTGTCAGATGGAAAAAAAATGATGAAACAGCAAATTTCCCCTCCCACACACATTTCCTTTCTTATCCACATTTATACTTAGCATACACACCTTTGCGTAGCGCGCGCGATCTAATTTTGTATACGTAATATAAATGCTTAATAACAATAACGGCATAATACGCTTGAGAACTAGGAGTAAATCAATACAAGGGCACGTGCGAAGGAAATATACCAGTTGAGGATGTAAGTGGTAGAATTCTGCGGAATCATCTGTTTGGGATGACACAATGAAAGAGCGACGCTTCACGTTCTGTCTATACTGGAGGGGGATCAACGTTATAAAATATGAAGAGATTCGTAACACAACATAGAATCCCAAAGTGTTAAAAACGAATATTTCAACTGTGCGTGTACCATCACTCCATAAAATTGTGTTCGCCAATATCTTCCAACGCGATATTAAACAGTTTTCCGAAGAAGAGGTGCAAATCATAGATCACCTGATGAGGAACGTTTTCCGGAAAAACATAAAGTGGACAGTGTGTTGCTTAATCGAAGACTGTCCAAAATTACAGTCAGTATCACCGTTAGTATCATCAACCGATTCGGCATAGCGATCCGTGATACAGGAGGATGAGGATGAGGAACCTTGCGAAATATTGGCATGCGTGTACAAGCCTTATTGCCTTTGGAACGATTTCAAAGATGGTGACGTAAGAGTAAAAAAAGTCTTTAATATTTTGACACCAATGTCTACCAGTAGAGCTTTGGAGTTGGGATTTCGTTCGATTTACTGGAATCGAGTCTGGTCAAGGATAACGATTAATGCAACACCCCTCATCATCGCGGAGTCGTTCTGATGAATTGATACGTTAGTGGTGTAATTCTCAAAAATATATGGACATTCGCAGGAAAACATACGATAACAGCGATAGGGAATATGAGGGAGATTACGAAAATCTGCAGGCAGTGACATCATAGTAGGGGCATATCATGTGACAAAATCACGTGTCAGGTGGCCTAGACTATAAAATTGTGCTGCAGATTGAACTACATTCTGTAGTGGCCCCCAGCGAAGAAGTAAGTGCGACCATGGAAGAACTCTTGGAAATGGAAAGTCAATTGTGGAACCAGGTCGATCGATTGACTTCGCAAGAAGAATACCTCGCATGGGAAGAACGATGCAACGAGTGCCTCGAGTCACTGGAAGAACATAGTCGAGCAAAACGCCCTCGATTATCGATCGGCGTTCAACAATCGGTGATCACTCGTATCGCTCGTCTCGATAGTCTAAAGTATTCGTTGCGCAGACGTCTCGTGTATGAAGGTGCCGGGCATTCAAGCACTGGACTCTTGTGGCGTGAAATAGACACTGCGTTCGAGAGTCGCGTATTAACCGGCGCTGTTTTAAATTCGCACTACATCGAACCGCGTAACTTTCTTCAGGATGCGAGAGACGTTGTGCTCGAGCATATACGGGGTGTATTGGTGAAACATAAGACACTAAAAGTGAATACCGCGTTTAATGGAGAGTTTGTAGCGGGTGATAAACGCTCGAACAAGACTATCAGCACGAAGAACTGTGAAATCTTCGGCGAGATCAATCTCGAAGAGTGGTACGAGCAACGCGTCGTTGAACCCACCCTAGCATCGCTGGAAGAATTTCAAGAACGGGATAGCGGATGGGCGCTGTCGCGTATACTCAATTTAATTGTTAACGTGAATAAATATATGCCGCTGCATGCTGGATGTACCATACAATTACCGCGAGAAATACAACGAAAGAGAGCTGTAATCACCGTATGCTCGAACGACAATGCATGTTTCGCGTGGTCAGTAGTGGCTGCTCTGCATCCAGCCGAAAGGGACGCATGTCGGGCATCGAAATATCCTCATTATTCAACGGTGTTGAATATCCAGGATATCGAATTTCCAATGACATTGAACCAAATTAAAAAATTTGAATACGTCAACAGCATTTCCATCAACGTCTACACCACTGAAGAAAAGAAGGTACTAATGATACGGCTCGCCAAACAGAAGATGGAGAGACATGTCAATTTACTGTATTTGGAAGGAGCAAACGGCGTGGGACATTTCGCGTGGATCAAAAACTTGTCTCGCCTCGTGAGCTCACAATTGAGTAAACATAAACGCAGAGAATACTTTTGCGATAGGTATGTATATAGTAATTCTTTTTTCTTTTTTAAATATGTTATGTTTGAAAAAAAAAAATTATGTCTTTTTATTGCAGATGCTTGCACTACTTTAGTTCGAGTGAGAAGCTGGAAGCTCACACCGTAGATTGCGAGAAGATGAATGATTGCGCAATCGTATTACCAGATGGTGACAGCAAGTGGCTCAGCTTCAATAACTACATCCGGAAAGAGCGACTTCCATTTGTGGTGTACGCCGATCTCGAGTGCATTCTGGAGAAAACTGATCGAGAAGCGCCAAGATCCACATACCAGCATCATAAAGTATTTACTATTGCATATTATTTTCAATGCGCGTACGATTCGACGATTCGTCCTTGTCGATGTACCAATGTTGTCGTGATGCGAATTGTGTTTCCTGGTTCGTAAAAGAATTAAAGAATTTGGCACATTTTGTTAAATCAATTTTATCAAATAACATACAAATGGATGATTTAACGAGCGAACAGCAGGAGACATTTCGCAACGGGTCGCATTGTTACATTTGCGAAAAACCGTTTGGAGAAAACGATATGAGGGTGCGCGATCATTGCCATCTAATCAGTGGGTACAGAGGATCCGCGCACTCCAATTGTAATCTAAATTATAAAAACTGTTGTGAGTGTTGCGCCTTCTCCTTTTGTGTGTGTAACGTGTGTTATGTACCATACACGAGTATGACCTTACCGCGACCCGTTTTACCCAAAAATAGTCGCTAACGAACGTTTAGTTTAGTACGAATATACACGTGGCTGTGAGCGAAGGTTAACAACAAGAGAGAGAGTGAAAGAGCGTAACGTTACTTTTAGAATTCTGTATTAATAAAATACAAGTCAAAGGATCTAACTTGACTCTTAAATACCAAAACCATAACAGGTTATGGGCCCAGTTCATTGTTAAATTGAAAAGTGATTATAGTCTACTTGAGAAGTGAACTGTGAATAACATCCTTTTTGGAACTGTGGATGTGCGACAAGAGCATTGAAAATTCTGAGGGTTCTGAGTTAGAATCTGACACTGAAGACAAGTCTCCTTTCTCTCTTAATTTAAAGGAAGAAATTCTGGAAAATTCGAACATGGCTGAACAGTGGAAATTTTATTAAATTCATCGATTTAATGGAGAAAACTTCCATCTATGGCGTCGCCAAATGGAAATATACATGACAGAGAACAACCTCAAGCCATACATTTTTGGTACAATCGCAAGACCACAACAAAATCCGGCAGCATGGTATGCAAAGGATGCCGAAGCTCAAGCCTTTCTGATGCGCGCACTTCAGCTAAATCAGTTGAAATACTTAACTGACTGCACTACCGCAGCTGAGATGTGGTCACACCTAAAAACTGTTCATTCCGAAAAATCGGATCAATTTCTTCAAGTACTTTTGAATAAATTCATTAATTGTAAAATGGGAAAGGATGAAAAGGTGGCTGACTACATTGCAAGGATAGTTTCATTAACTCAAAGACTGAAGGACATGGATATGGAGCAGAAAAATCAAGTAATTATTTCGAAGATTTTCGGAAGGCTACCATGGAAATTCGACACTGTAAGGACAGCCTGGTATGCTGTTCCGACGAGACATCAAACAATAGAAAAACTGACGGATCACCTTGTAAACGAAGAGACTCTCATGAACACCAGAATGTTGACAAGAGAGCACGAGGCTGCCGAAGAAGCCTTCGTAGCGAGAGGTAAACATGTAACGGGTGACAGGAATTCAAGTAAGTTTGAAAGTGCTTCTTATAGTAAATCGAATAATTTTAAAAGAAATGTGAAATGCAATTATTGTAGTAAATATGGGCATTTCGCGAGAGAATGTCGTAAGAAAAGTTACGATCGCCAAAATTCGGCTAAGAGTCATATGTACGTAGCTCAAGCCTCGAACAATACAAACAGTTGTCTACACACTGATAGTTTTAATAACGCAGAACTTTTTGTTGTTGAAAAACAAGCAAATAGCAAAATTGAAGCAAGTGATTGTTGATTTGCTGATTCAGGAGCAACTGAGCATATGACTTTTAGACGAAATTGGCTAACTAATTTTTCGCCGTTAACAGACAACTCGTATCACATTAAGGTGACGTTTGTGCACAAGTTGAATTATTGGGTAAAAAGTAAAGCACACATACTATACAAAATGTGCTGTACGTACCGGAAATACAAAGGAATCTCATTTCTATAGCGAGATGTTCAGAGAAGGGATTTCAAGTAATTTTTGATGCAGACAGTAAAACCGTACGTTTCATGAAACAAGGAGAACTCATGGTAACAGGCACTAAAGAAAACAATATGTATCGTCTAAATTTAGTAACAAACTATAGCGAACCGATTACCGAATCAAATGTTGCCATGGGCTCCACCTTGATGGATTGGCATCAACGACTAGATCATCCAAATTTCAAAACTTTGAGAAATATGGAAAGATTGTTAGCAGTCGATGACTTACATATTACTGATTTAACTGATGAAAATCCCTTCTGCGAATCCTGCGTAATGGCTAAGCAGCATATAAATAGTTTTCCAACAAATCAAACAAATCGTTCTAAGATACCTGGTGAGGTTTTTCACGTCGACCTTTGCGGAAAAATGTCAGAAAGTTCTTTAGGGGGTGCAAAGTATTTTATGCTTTTAAAAGATGACTATTCGAGATACTGCTTTGTATACTTACTTAAAGATAAAAGTGATGTTTTGCAAAATTTAAAGAAGTTCTATACTGAAGTAAAATCACAAAGTCATAATATCAAAAAATTAAGATCAGATTGTGGTCTGGAATTTTGTAACTCTCAAGTTAAAAATTTCTTGTTATCAAAAGGCATAAAGCATGAAACTACCACTCCAAGAGCTCCTGAACAAAATGGGTTCATCGAACGTCAAAATAGAACTGTCATCGAATCAGCCAAAGCCATGTTAGCCGGAAGAATGTTACCCACCTATCTTTGCGGCAAAGCTGTAGTTACAGCTGTTTACTTAAAAAATGAACTGCATCGGAAACAATAAATGACGCACTCCGTTTGAAAAATGGTTTGGCTCAAACCCGTCGGTTAAACACATTAGAATTTTTGGTAGTGAGTGTTATGTGCACATTCCCAAAGAACTACGTACTAAATGGGAGTATAATTCTATGAAATGGATATTAGTTGGTTACAATGACGATAGTAAAGCATACAGAGTCTACGATCCCTCAAAGAGAAAACTATATATTAGACGCGATATAATATTTAATGAATCAAATAGTTGCCGAAACTATTGCCGACTTTCAAGCCAAAGTGAATTTAACCAAAGTGAGGCTCTTACTACTTTTTTACCACGTGTCGCGTATCGCGAACGATAGTCCACTAAATCGCGTGTGCATTTTTCTGCGCGCATTTATTTTCCATGTAAGTGCTCGTCAATTGCTAAGGTACATTCCCGGTGGATCAAGTCAGTTTAACGAACTTTTTCCGCTTTGTGTATCGTTATACAAATCTACTTAGTGTAGTTACAAACAAAAAGGACCGACATTTGACAATAAGTGTTATAATAAACTTGACATCGTTATTACAACGATCTTTCATACCACTGACTGAAAATTCTATCCGCCTACTCATTTTTTTCGTGTTCGCATCTTGCACGTCTGTTTCCCTAAAAACGGAACAATCGCACTCTGCATCCTAAAAAATCGCGATATTTCGGGTGTGAGTTATCTCATCACGAAACAAATTGGTCCTTCGAGCCGGATCCGGAGTGAAATTCGCAGCCTTGAGATTACCGACTCGAACTTTCAAATCGCGTGGAATACATTAGTTCGACGATATGACAGTAAGCGGCGCTTAATTAACGTGCATGTTCAAAAATTGTTAAATTTACCACGTGCTACAGTCGAATCTAAAGCCGAGTTGAATAACATACGCGATCGCGCTAATATGGCTATTCAATCGTTGAAAAACCTTCAATGCAAGGTTGAACATTGGAATGAAATATTAGTATGCCTAGTGGTAAATTCGCTTGACAGAAGTACAAAGCGCGCGTGGAAGCTCCAATTAGGCGGCTCCATCGACTTTCCGCGCTACAATGATTTAGATAATTTCTTGGAAAATCGAATTCAAGCTCTCGGAAATTTAACCCCAACGGTGTCGCGCGCGTCAGTTTCCGCGGTAACTAAATCTACTTCTGCACGACGATCGTTCGCTTCACATAGCACTACGTCCTCCGTAGTGAAATGCTCGCTCTGCAAAGAAAATCATGGATTAAACCAATGTCTGGAATTTCGCAGAAAGTCGGTCGCTCAACGAATCGATTACATAAAGCAAGGTAAACGATGCTACAATTGCCTAAGCAGTCAACATCATCTACCGGAATGTAAGAGCAATTACTCGTGTCGAAAATGTAGAAAGCGTCACCATACCTTGCTTCATGTTCAGGCTAATCATCCGAAAACCGAAGAAAATTCCGCTCCCCCTGCTGTCGCGGAAGAAAGCGAATCATCAAAGGTCGCTTCGTTGTCGGTTATACGATCAACCGCGCTCCGCACGCATGTTATGCTCGCTTCGGCTTGGATATACGTGCAAACTCGCTACGGTCGTCGGAGCGTATTCGCGCGCTCCTCGATCAAGTTTCGGTCGTGTCCTTGATCACCAAAACCTTGCACAGCGTTTGAAAGCGCCGCGCTCTCGAGTCTCCGTCGCGATCACCGGTGTCGGTAAGAGCGAGACTTACTGCAACACACAAGCCGACATCCTAATACGGTCATGTAAACAAACCGGAGCTGTGTATTCTACCACCGCGCTGATAATTAAAAGTTTAAGCAGCTATTTACCTCCACGTGTTTCCCGCGCCTGCAACTTTGAACATCTGCGGGATCTTGATTTAGCGGATGAGAATCCATTTAGTTCCGATCCGATCGAGATGATTGTCGGCGCTGACGTTTACGGTTTAACTTTAAAACCCGGTATACGTATAGGCGCCGCGAATGAACCGGTGGCTCAGAACACTACCCTTGGTTGAATCCTTTCAGGTCCTATTCTCTCCGATAATCCCTCGTCATCTTCCGTGACTTTCGCACATCATTGCTTGGTCGTTGAACCGCTGGACACTGCGCTTCGTAAATTTTGGGAGATTGAGCAAATTCCCACCACTGCTAATCTCACTCCTGCAGAACAGGAGTGTGAAAATCATTTTTTGGCTACTCACACGCGTAGTTCCACTGGGCAATACTGTGTCCGGCTTCCATTTATCCGCGGACCGCCGATTAATATCGGGTCGTCCTTGCAGCCGCGAAAACTATGTGGCTTTGCCAAGAACATCGTCTGAGAAACAATTCCGCGTTAGCAGACAAATACTCCAAGTTTATGCGAGAATACGCGATACTACGACACATGGAAGAAGTCCGTAAACACAACTACACTGACAATCAAACCGTGTATATTCCCCATCACGCAGTTATACGCGAGTCTAGCCTTACAACTCGTCTCCGTGTTGTTTTTAACGCGTCGTGTCATACCTCGAACGGGACTTCGTTGAACTATCATTTACACGTAGGACCGAAACTACAAGCCGAATTGCCTTCCGTTATCTTACAATGGCGATTGCATCGCTTCGTTTACGTCGCCGACATCGAGAAGATGTATAGACAAATTCTCGTAGACGAACGCGACATGAATTACCTACGTATCGTTTGGCGAGAGTCTTCGACGGACTCCTTAAAAACCTTTTGTCTCCGTACCGTTACATACGGAACAGCATCTGCACCGTATTTAGCCCTTCGCGTGATGCAGCAGCTAGCGATAGACGAGGGTTCAAAATATCCATTGGCACTTCCCGTGTTAAAAAATCAAATTTACGTTGATGATTGCGTATTCGGCGCGAACGATGAAATCACTGCACGTGAAATACGAGACCAGCTCGTCGCGTTATTAAAACACGCGAAATTCAATTTAAGAAAATGGGCTAACAATTCACAACTATTATTATCCGATATTCCACAGCAGGATCAAAGCCCAATGGATAATAAAACACTTCAATCCGAGGATAGCCTCAAAGTATTAGACATCGCCTGGAATCGCTATTCTGATTCATTTCACGTTAACATTAAACTCACCGACAACGTACCGAGGACGAAACGCGAAATTCTATCCACAATCGCTAAATTCTTTGACCCGCTCGGTTGGGTTTCCCCAGTCGTAATAACAGCTAAGATATTTCTACAAAAACTCTGGAGTCTCAAATGTGAATGGGACGCATGTATTCCGTCGGAGACTCTTACTGAATGGACGCACTATTACCAGCAACTTGTATATTTACAAAAGCTATCAGTGCCACGATGGATCGAATACGACTCTCGTATACATTCCTACGAACTATACGGATTCGTCGACGCGTCAAATTCTGCGTATGCCGCGGTAATCTATTTTCGTGTAATTACCCTTGCCGGTGATGTCCACGTCTCGCTCCTCGCCGCCAAGTCCAAAGTAGCTCCGGTTAAACCCATGAGCATCCCACGTTTGGAACTGTGCGCCGCTCTCCTACTTTCGCGTTTAGCCCAGTTTATTCAAACTTCTACCGTATTTTCCACGACTCCAATCCACTGTTGGACAGATTCGACAATTGTTCTCTGCTGGATTAAACAACATCCATCGCGATGAAAAACTTTCGTCGCGAATCGTGTACAGGAAATTCAAACTAACTTACCTTCAGCGAAATGGCGACACGTGTCAACCGCGGATAATCGTGCCGATTGTGCATCCCGTGGATTAACTGGAGAAAATTTCGGCCAGTATCATCTCTGGTGGCAAGGTCCTCCATGGTTAAAATTCGCCGAAACCGATTGGCCGAACGATGTTCTGTGCGTCGCTCCTTCCGCCCCCCTCGAAACCAAATCGCTAATTGTTGCACACACAATTCCGTTTCCTGAATGGGAGATGACCACGAGATATTCCCATTGGAACAAGCTTCTTCGCGTTACTGCGTACGTGTTCTGCTTCATCGCCAAGCTTCGTCTGCAGCTCACTTCGCACACATCACTCGCGTCGCGCGGCGACCTTCAACCGACCGACGCACTCAGCACCGACGAAATTCTGCAAACACGCGCATTTTGGTTGAAGTACATTCAACAATGAGTATTCCCCATCGAAATGAGCTGTTTGCATGAAAACAAACCACTTCCGAAAAAAGTGCTCTTCGAGCGTTCAATGTTTACCTTGGTGATGATGGGTTAATACGAGTCGGCGGACGCTTGCAAAAATCCAAGGAGTCAGACGTAGCCAAAAATCCAATTATCTTGTCTTCTCATCCGTTGGTAAAAATCCTTGTCCCTTCTATCCATCAGCACACTACATGGCGGTCCTCAACTTACTCTTGCCACTCTCCGTCAAGAATTCTGGTTGTTACAAGCCAGGCCATTCATTCGCGCTGTTCTCCACTGGTGTGTAGTGTGCACGCATAAGCGCGCAGAAAGCGCGAAAGAATTAATGGATTCTCTTCCATCTCCTCGCGTGAACCGTGCTGAACGCGCATTTCTTTATTGCGGGGTAGACTATGCAGGTCCGATTTTTGTACGCACTACCACAGGGCGCGGCTTCAAGGCCCGAAAAGCATATGTAGCACTGTTTGTGTGTCTTCCTACTCGCGCGGTTCACTTAAAACTAGTAAGCGATCGTAGTTTCTATCGTAGTTTCGATCGTTTCACATCGCGTCGCGGTTTATCGAATATAATGTATTCAGACAACGGCACCACGTTTCAAGATGCCGATAAAGAATTACACCATCTCTTCACCACAGTCACACAAGACGTCGATAATATTAATTGGGTTTTCATTCTCCCGTCCGCGCCATGACTTCGGTGGTTTGTAGGAAGCCGGCGTGCGCAGTACAAAATATCATCTGAAACGCGTGATCGGGGGCGCACACCTTAACCTTTGAGGAGTTGTACACAGTCTTATGCCAAACCAAAGCATTCTTTTTTTTTTTTTTTTTTTTTAACGAGGGGGAAATGCATTAAGCACACCCGGCGATGTAGGGTT
>NW_026532598.1:977-1719 GCF_026283585.1 Hylaeus volcanicus | reverse complement strand
CAACGACGACCCCTTTTAGTATGGTCACGTGACACAGATCCCTGGGGCTACTATTGATACAAAAACACGAAGAGAGATCGATAAAAATTACCGCGCACTTTACGTGGGTGGGGTAATAAACGGATCAAAATAAGAATCAGACTCACTCTTTCTCCCTTTTGTTCTTTGTCAAGTCTCTCGACTCTCGTTCCTTTCTTTTGTGTATTAAATAATCATATATCATTTCAAGCAACGTCAGGAGTCGCGTCAAAAAATCGATTCGTGCGAAAAACGCGATTACGCGCGACACGCCATTTATGTTCGGTGGAGGGCACACACAACTCGCAGGAGCGGTGCTTTTTCTTTTTTTTTTAAAGAAAATACGGGCGGTCGTAACTACGACGACACGCGACACCGTAATTTTAAAAAACACTCACGCAAGTCCAAATCGAATGTGTATCTCTCTCTTCCTCCTCCACTTTCCATGGGATTACACGAATCTTGGTTTTCGCACGACTGCGACAAACGCCGACGAAAGCTCATCTCTATCGCTCGTACGTAGCTTCTTCCTCAACCCGACTCAGAAACGGATCTACCTACGGCGGGGATCTGAAAGAGCAACGCAAGCAGTATTAGGATACGTAAACGACCCTCAGCCAGGCGTGGTCCAGGAATTTTATCCGTGGACCGCAATGTGCGTTCGAAATGTCGATGTTCATGTGTCCTGCAGTTCACACGTTGACGCGCAATTAGCTGCGTTCTT
>NW_026532598.1:0-967 GCF_026283585.1 Hylaeus volcanicus | reverse complement strand
TTAGCTGCGTTCTTCATCGACCCACGAGCCAAGTGATCCACCGTTCACGGTAATCATATATTTAATTTTCAGTTTTATAAGCCTCATATGTTCTTTATGTTTTTGAAACATACAATTCGATGCCCATAACATCTCCGACCAGCGCAACGAGAAGGAGGCATATACGGGCGTTGCCAGGAAACTACGACAAAATATGTCCGATGTGACTGAAAACCTGCCGAAATAATATATAATCATTCGACGGCCGAGCGTACAGTTCATTTAAAAACCTACGAGAACGTAGGGGTTTGTCGCCCGACGGGGATAACAAATTCCGTCCCGATACAAGAAACGACACACTCTCCTAACGATCCCTATATGACGAGACACGCACGCGGCAGCGAACCCTACCCGCTTCCGTAAACAAACACTCTCGAGGGACTCAGGATCCTGCGCTTGTGTGCCTTCTTCGATAAGGTAATCCAACTCACTATCGAAGCGCTTCACAGGCCGGTCCTCCGGTTTCAATTTCGTTGAATACGTAAACGTGCGAAGGGGTCCGCCGCGCTCGACTAGATGCGTGGCTTAAAATAGTAAAGCTCCTATCGCCATAAGGTTACTCGGGTCCTCTCAAACGAGGGGTCCACAGTCAAACAGTCGGTATTTATCTCTACTCTTCGAGCGAGCTAGCGAGCACGCGTTCACAGCCAGCATCGTATCTCCGACAGAGGTACATGAATGGAAAGATTCAGACGGCGGGTGAAAAATTATCGTGTCGGGCAACGACGACGGGGTCTCTCTTGCCTCATGGTATATTTAATGGACGATTTTGGATTTTTATATCTTTTCTTTGGCAATCATCGATATACCCGTGTTATCATTATTATGCGTATGCAACGACAATAAAAATCTCACCTCACGCGGCCCCAATCTTTTCATTGACCCAGTTTTGTCGAAAGAACCTATGGTCTGGAAAGGCTCTCTTGCG
>NW_026532597.1:861-1901 GCF_026283585.1 Hylaeus volcanicus | reverse complement strand
CTCGAGAAACTTTTTCGCTTTCCCGGGAATCTAACACGTCGACGGTGACAATAAACATACAGAATACCCTCAATCCAGCATAGCCTAACACAATCTACCGTTGAAATTCGACCATCGTCGATTTTGACTGTCGGACCAATACGACTCGCCGAAATTTCGTTATTTTCCGAATCGAATGACACCCGAATCGGTAGAAGTATCATTGGAACAAGAGCAGAGCGACTGGTCACAGCTGAATCAAGCATTAGAATTTGTCTGTGGACGATATTTCAGCTCTTACGGGTAGTTCAAGATAGAAAGCAATACGCCGCTGGTATTTGGAAATATAACGAGTCTCATCGCGCACGGAGGACCAATGCGTCTCGAGAAACTTTTTCACTTTCCCGTGAATCTAGCACGTCGACGCTGACAATAAACATATAGAATACCCTCAATCCAGCTTAGCCTAACACAATCTACCGTTGAAATTCGACCATCGTCGATTTTGACTGTCGGACTAATACGACACGCCGAAATTTCGTTATTTTCGGAATCGAATAACACCCGAATCGAAAGAAGTATCATTGGAATAAGAGCAGAGCGTCTGGTCACAGCTGAATCAAGCATTGGAATTTGTCTGTGGACGATATTTCAGCTTTTACGGATTGTTCAAGGTAGAAAGCAACACGCCGCTGGTACTTGGAAATACAACGAATCTCTTCGCGCACGGCGGAACAACACGTCTCGAGAAACTTTTTCGCTTTCCCGGGAATCTAACACGTCGACGGTGTCAATAAACATACAGAATACCCTCAATCCAGCTTAGCCTAACACAATCTACCGTTGAAATTCGACCATCGTCGATTTTGACTGTCGGACCAATACGACTCGCCGAAATTTCGTTATTTTCAGAATCGAATGACACCCGAATCGGTAGAAGTATCATTGGAACAAGAGCAGAGCGACTGGTCACAGCTGAATCAAGCATTAGAATTTGTCTGTGGTCGATATTTCAGCTTTTACGGATTGTTCAAGGTAGAAAGCAATACGCCGCTGGTACT
>NW_026532597.1:0-761 GCF_026283585.1 Hylaeus volcanicus | reverse complement strand
CGTAGCCTAACACAATCTACCGTTGAAATTCGACCATCGTCGATTTTGACTGTCGGACCAATACGACTCGCCGAAATTTCGTTATTTTCGGAATCGAATAACACCCGAATCGCAAGGAGTATCATTGGAACAAGAGCAGAGCGTCTGGTCACAACCGAATCAACAATTGGAATTTGTGTGTGGACGATATTTCAGTTTTTACGGGTTGTTCAAGGTAGAAAACAATACGCCGCTGGTACTTGGAAATATAACGAATCTCTTGGCGCACGGCGGATCATTACGTCTCGAGAAACTTTTTCGCTTTCCCGGGAATCTAGCACGTCGACGCTGACAATAAACATAAAGAATATCCTCATTCCAGCTTAGCCTAACACAATCTACCGTTGAAATTCGATTTATACTGTCGTCGATTTTGACTGTCCGACCAATACGACCCGCCGAAATTTCGTTATTTTCGCAATCGAATAACACCCGAATCGGTGGAAGTATCATCGAAATAAGAGCAGAGCGTCTGGTCACAGCTGAATCAAGCATTGGAATTTGCCTGTGGACGATATTTCAGCTTTTACGGATTGTTCAAGGTAGAAAGCAATACGTCGCTGGTACTTGGAAATATAACGAATCTCTTGGCGCACGGCGGACTAATACGTCTCGAGGAACTTTATCGCTTTCCCGGGAATCTAGCACGTCGAAGCAGACAATAAACATACAGAGTAACCTCAAACTATCTTAGCCTAACACAATCTACCGTTGAAATTCGA
>NW_026532596.1:0-2613 GCF_026283585.1 Hylaeus volcanicus | reverse complement strand
GGCGGACCAATACGTCTGGAGGAACTTATTCACATTCCCGTGAATCTAGCACGTCGACGCTGACAATAAAGATACAGAATATCCTCAAACTAACTTAGCCCAACACAATCTACCGTTGAAATTCGACCATCGTCGATTTTGACTGGCGGACAAATACGAATAGCGGAAATTTCGTTATTTTCGGAATCGAATAACACCCGAATCGGAACAAGTATCATTGGAACAAGAGCGGAGCGTCTGGTCACAGCTGAATCAAGCATTGGAATTTATCTGTGGACGATATTTCAGCTTTTTCGGGTTGTTCAAGGTAGAAAGCATTACGCCGCTAGTACTTGGAAATATAACGAGTCTCTCCGCGCACGGCAGACCAATCCGTCTCGAGGAACTTTTTCACTTTCCCGTGAATCTAGCACGTCGACATTGACAATAAACATACAGAATATTCTCAAACTAGCTTAGCCTAACACAATCTGCTGTTGAAATTCGACCATCGTCGATTTTGACTGGCGGACCAATACGACTCGCTGAAATTTCGTTATTTTCGGAATCGAATAACACCCGAATCGATAGAAGAATCATTGGAACAAGAGCAGAGCGTCTCGTCACAGCTGAATCAAGCTTTGGAATTTGTCTGTGGACGATATTTCAGCTTTTACGGGTTGTTCAAGGTAGAAAGCAATACGCTGCTGGTATTTGGAAATATAACGAGTCTCTTCGCGCACGGCGGACCAATACGTCTCGATGAACTTTTTCACTTTCCCGTGAATATAGCACGTCGACGCTGACAATAAACATACAGAATATCCTCAAACTAACTTAGCCCTACACAATCTACCGTTGAAATTCGACCAGCGTCAATTTTGACTGGCGGACCAATACGAATCGCCGAAATTTCGTTATTTTCGGAATTGTATAACACCCGTATCGGAAGAAGTATCATTGGAACAAGAGCAGAGCGTCTGGTCACAGCTGAATCAAGCTTTGGAATTTGTCTGTGGACGATATTTCAGCTTTTACGGGTTGTTCAAGGTAGAAAGCAATACGCTGCTGGTATTAGGAAATATAACGAGTCTCTTCGCGCACGGCGGACCAATACGACTCGAGGAACTTTTTCACTTTCCCGTGAATCTAGCACGTCGACGCTGACAATAAACATACAGAATATCCTCAAACTAACTTAGCCCTGCACAATCTACCGTTGAATTTCGACCATCGTCGATTTTGAGTGGCGGTCCAATACGAATCGTCGAAATTTCGTTATTTTCGGAATCGTATAACACCCGTATCGGTAGAAGTATCATTGGAACAAGAGCAGAGCGTCTGGTCACAGCTGAATCAAGCATTGGAATTTGCCTGTGGACGATATTTCTACTTTTACTGGTTGTTCAATGTAGAAAGCAATACGCCGCTGGTACTTGGAAATATAACGAGTCTCTTCGCGCACGGCGCACCAATACGTCTCGAGGAACTTTTTCACTTTCCCGTGAATCTAGCACGCCGACATTGACAATAAACATACAGAATATCATCAAACTAGCTTAGCCTAACAAAATCTGCTGTTGAAATTCGACCATCGTCGATTTTGACTGTTGGACCAATACGACTCGCCGAAATTTCGTTATTTTCGGAATCGAATAACACCCGAATCGGAAGAAGTATCATTGGAACAAGAGCAGAGAGTCTGGTCACAGCTGAATCAAGCATTGGAATTTATCTGTGGACGATATTTCAGCTTTTTCGGGTTGTTCAAGGTAGAAAGCAATACGCCGCTGGTACTTGGAAATATAACAAGTCTCTTCGCGCCCGGCGGACCAATACGTCTCGAGGAACTTTTTCACTTTCCCGTGAATCTAGCACGTCGACGCTGACAATAAACATACAGAATATCCTCAAACTAGCATAGCCTAACACAATCTACCGTTGAAATTCGACCAGCGTCGATTTTGACAGTCGGACCAATACGACTCGCCGAAATTTCGTTATTTTCGGAATCGAATAACACCCGAATCGGTAGAAGAGTTATTGGACCAAGAGCAGAGCGTCTGGTCATAGCTGAATCAAGCATTGGAATTTGTCTGTGGACAATATTACAGCTTTTACGGGTTGTTCAAGGTAGAAAGCAATACGCTGCTGGTACTTGGAAATATAACGAGTCTCTCCGCGCACGGCGGACCAATACGTCTCGATGAACTTTTTCACTTTCCCGTGAATCTTGCACGTCGACGCTGACAATAAACATACAGAATATCCTCAAACTAGCATAGCCTAACACAATCTACCGTTAAAATTCGACCAGCGTCGATTTTGACTGTTGGACCAATACGACTCGCCGAAATTTCGTTATTTTCGGAATCGAATAACATCCGAATCGGAAGAAGTATCATTGGAACAAGAGCAGAGCGTCTGGTCACAGCTGAATCAAGCTTTGGAATTTATCTGTGGAAGATATTTCAGCTTTTTCGGGTTGTTCAAGGTAGAAAGCAATACGCCGCTGGTACAAGGAAATATAATGAGTCTCTTCGCGCACGGCGGACCAATACGTCTCGAGGAACTTTTTCATTTTCCGGTGAATCTGGCACGCCGACATTGACAATAAACATACAGAATATCCTC
>NW_026532595.1:660-1878 GCF_026283585.1 Hylaeus volcanicus | reverse complement strand
AGCAGAGTGTCTGGTCACAGCCGAATCAAGCATTGGAATTTGTCTGTGGACGATATTTCAGCTTTTACGTGTTGTTCAATGTAGAAACCAATACGCTGCTGGAACTAGGAAATATAACGAGTCTCTTCGCGCACGGCGGACCAATACGTCTTGAGGAACTTTTTCACTTTCCCGTGAATCTAGCACGTCGACGGTGACAATATACATACAGAGTATCCTCAAACTAACTTAGCCTAACACAATCTACCGATGAAATTCGACCATCGTCGATTTTGACTGGCAGACTAATACGATTCGCCGAAATTTTGTTATTATCGGAATCGAATAACACCCGAATCGAAAGAAGTATCATTGGAGCAAGAGCAGAGCATCTGGTCACAGCCGAATCAAGCATTGCAATTTGTCTGTGGACGATATATCAGCTTCTACGGGTTGTTCAAGGTAGAAAGCAATACGCCGCTGGTACTTGGAAATACAACGAGTCTCTCCGCGCACGGCGGACCAATACGTCTCGACGAACTTTTTCACTTTCCCGTGAATCTAGCACGTCGACGCTGACAATAAACATACAGAATATCCTCAAACTAACTTAGCCTAACACAATCTACCTATGAAATTCGACCATCGTCGATTTTGACTGGCGGACCAATACGATTCGCCGAAATTTTGTTATTATCGGAATCGAATAACACCCGAATCGAAAGAAGTATCATTGGAGCAAGAGCAGAGCATCTGGTCACAGCCGAATCAAGCATTGCAATTTGTCTGTGGACGATATATCAGCTTCTACGGGATGTTCAAGGTAGAAAGCAATACGCCGCTGGTACTTGGAAATATAACGAGTCTCTACGCTCACGGCGGTCCAATACGTCTCGAGGAACTTTTTCACTTTCCCGTGAATCTAGCACGTCGACGCTGACAATAATCATACAGAATATCCTCAAACTAACTTAGCCTAACACAATCTACCGTTGAAATGCGACCATCGTCGATATTGTCTGGCGGACCAATACGACTCGCCGAAGTTTCGTTATATTCGGAATCGAATAACACCCTAATCGGTAGAAGAACCATTGGAACTAGATCAGAGCGTCTGGTCACCGCTGAATCAAGCATTGGAATTTGTGTCTGGACGATATTTCAGCTTTTACAGGTTGCTCAAGGTGGAAAACAATACGCCGCTGGTACTTGGAAATATAACGAGTCTCTTCGTGCACG
>NW_026532595.1:0-650 GCF_026283585.1 Hylaeus volcanicus | reverse complement strand
TTTCCCGTGAGTCCAGCACGTCGACGCTGACAATATACATACAGAATATCCTCAAACTAAATTAGCGTAACACAATCTACCGTTGAAATTCGACCATCGTCGATTTTGACTGGCGGACCAATACGACTCGCCGAAGTTTCGTTATTTTCGGAATCGAATAACACCCTAATCGGTAGAGGAATCATTGGAACAGGAGCAGAGCGTCTGGTCACAACTGAATCATGCATTGGAATTTGTCTGTGGACGATATTTCAGCTTTTACGGATTGATCAAGGTAGAAAGCAATACGCCGCTGGTACTTGGAAATATAACGAGTCTCTACGCGCACGGCGGACCAATACGTCTCGAGGAACTTTTTCACTTTCCCGTGAATCTAGCACGTCGATGCTGACAATATACATACAGAATATCCTCAAACTAACTTAGCCTAACACAATCTACCGTTGAAATTCGACCATCGTCGATTTTGTCTGTCGGATCAATACGACTCTCCGAAATTTCGTTATTTTCGGAATCGAATAACACTCGAATAGAAAGAAGTGTCATTGGAACAAGAGGAGAGCGTCTGGTCACAGCCGAATCAAGCGTTGTTATTTGTCTGTGGACGATATTTCAGCTTTTACGGGTTGATCAAGGTAGAAAGCAATACG
>NW_026532594.1:576-1158 GCF_026283585.1 Hylaeus volcanicus | reverse complement strand
ACAGTGGGGGCGGTTAATTAACTTTTAGAATTCTTTTTATTTTTATGAGGAGGAGATCGAGTTACCGATGTTTCAGTCTTAGTTGTGCTGCCTGAATTAGTTGAGCTGCGGGACAAGGGGCGCTTATAGGCGTTAGAAGTTTCTCTCGTTATATTTTTAGTTTGGCTTTTAGTGGGTTTAATATTTTTTGTTTCAGGTGTTTTTATTGATATTTGACTGTTTGAATGTTCAGGGGAGTAATTAGAGAAGTCGGAAGATTCAGGTTTGTTAACATTTTTAGTAGTGGATGGTTTAGTAAGGATAGTCTCATCTTTGTTTTTTATAAGATTCGGGAGATGATTTAATAACATTACCATTTTGTCTGCTAAATTATTGACTGTGGCTGTTAACTGATCAATGCGATTAGTTAAGGCATCTACTGTGGGTTTACTAGCTGTTTCGGCATATGAATGTGGTAACGGATTATTAATATTTTTGTTGGGTTGTAGAGAAATTTCTGCTTGCCTGTAGGTTATTTTATTTTTATTTCGAAGATTTTCTATTAATTTTTCTTTTTTATATACTTCACAATCCCTAGACCAT
>NW_026532594.1:0-476 GCF_026283585.1 Hylaeus volcanicus | reverse complement strand
ACAGTGGGGGCGGTTAATTAACTTTTAGAATTCTTTTTATTTTTATGAGGAGGAGATCGAGTTACCGATGTTTCAGTCTTAGTTGTGCTGCCTGAATTAGTTGAGCTGCGGGACAAGGGGCGCTTATAGGCGTTAGAAGTTTCTCTCGTTATATTTTTAGTTTGGCTTTTAGTGGGTTTAATATTTTTTGTTTCAGGTGTTTTTATTGATATTTGACTGTTTGAATGTTCAGGGGAGTAATTAGAGAAGTCGGAAGATTCAGGTTTGTTAACATTTTTAGTAGTGGATGGTTTAGTAAGGATAGTCTCATCTTTGTTTTTTATAAGATTCGGGAGATGATTTAATAACATTACCATTTTGTCTGCTAAATTATTGACTGTGGCTGTTAACTGATCAATGCGATTAGTTAAGGCATCTACTGTGGGTTTACTAGCTGTTTCGGCATATGAATGTGGTAACGGATTATTAATATTTTT
>NW_026532593.1:543-1200 GCF_026283585.1 Hylaeus volcanicus | reverse complement strand
GTCCTTAAATTTTATTTCAAAGTGCCAGCCGCCAATTGCTTACATAAATTTTAGTCCATAATCCAAGCGGCGTAATGCTACCTTAAATTTTATTTCAAGGTGCCAGCGACGTATTGCCTTCTTAAATTTCACTCCAAAGTTCCAGCGGCGTAAAGCTTCATTAAGTTTCATTCCAAAGTGCCAGCGGCGTATTGCTATCATAAATTTTATTTCAAAGTGCCAGAGGCGTATTGCGTTCTTAAATTCCACTCCAAGGTGCCAGAGGCGTAATGCTTCCTTAAATATCAGTTCCTTCCTTTTATTCTAAAGTGCCAGCTGCGTGTTACTTTCTTAAATGTCACTCCAAAGTGCCAGCGGCGTATTGCTATCTTAAATGTCACTCCAAAGTGCCAGAGGCGTATTGCTTCCTTCAATTTTAATCCAAAGTGCCAGCTGCGTTTTGTTTTCTCAAATTTCACTCCAACGTGCCATCGGTGTAATGCTCCATTAAATTTCACTCCAAAGTTCCAACGGCGTATTGTTTTCTTAAATTTCACTCCATAGTGCCAGCGGCGAATTGCTTTCTGAAATTTCATTTCAAAGTGCCAGCGGCGTAATACTTTCTTATATTTCACTCCAAAGTTCCAGCGGCGTATTGCTTTCTTAAATTTCACTCCA
>NW_026532593.1:0-443 GCF_026283585.1 Hylaeus volcanicus | reverse complement strand
ATTTCAAAGTGCCAGCGGCGTATTGCGTTCTTAAATTCCACTCCAAGGTGCCAGAGGCGTAATGCTTCCTTAAATATCAATCCAAAGTGCCAGCGGCGTAATGCTTCATTAAATTTCATTCCAAAGTGCCAGCTGTGTATTGCTTCCTTAAATTTCAATCCAAAGTACCAGCGGCGTATTGCTTTCTTAAATTTCAGTCCGATGTGCCAGCGGCGTATTGCTTCCTTAAATTTTATTTCAAAGTGCCTGCGGCGTATTGCTTTCTTAAATTTCACTCCATAGTTCCAGCGGCGTATTGCTGTCTTAAATTTCACTCCAAAGTACCAGCGGCGTCTTGCTTTCTTAAATTGCAATCCAAAGTGACAGCTCCGTATTGCTACCTCAAATTTTATTTCGAAGTGCCAACGGAGTATTGGTCCTTAAATTTTATTTCAAAGTGCCAG
>NW_026532592.1:1830-2597 GCF_026283585.1 Hylaeus volcanicus | reverse complement strand
GTATTGCTTACTTAAATTCTATTTCAATGTGCCAGCGGCGTAGTGCTACTTAATTTGTATTTCAAAATGCCAGAGCCGTATTGCATTTCTAAAATTCATTTCAAAGTACCAGCGCCGTATAGCTTTCCTAAATTCTATTTCAAAGTGCCAGCGGCGTAATGCTTTCCTAAATTCTATTTCAAAGTGCCAGCGGCGTATTGCTTACTTAAATTCAATTTCAAAGTGCCAGCGGCGTATTGCTTTCCTAAATTTTATTTCAAAGTGCCAGCTGCGTATTGCTTTCCTAAATTCTATTTCAAAGTGCCAGCGGCGTATTGCTTACTTAAATTCTGTTTCAAAGTGCCAGCTGTGTATTGCTTACTTAAATTCTATTTCAAAGTGCCAGCGGTGTATTGCTTACTTAAATTCCATTTCAAAGTGCAAGCGGCGTATTGCTTACTTAAATTCTATTTCAAAGTACCAGCGGCGTAATGCTTACTTACATTTTATTATAAATTGCATGCGGCGCATAGCTTTCCTAAATTCTATTTCAAAGTGCCAGCGGCGTAGTGGTTACTTAAATTTTATTTCAAAATGCCATCGCCATATTGCATTTTTAAAATTTATTTAAAAGTACCAGCGGCGTTTAGCTTTCCTAAATTCTATTTCAAAGTGCCAGCGGCGTAATGCTTTCCTAAATTCTATTTCAAAGTGCCAGCAGCGTAGTGCTAACTTAAATTATATTTCAAAATGCCAGCGCCGTATTGCATTTCTAAAATTTATTTCAA
>NW_026532592.1:0-1820 GCF_026283585.1 Hylaeus volcanicus | reverse complement strand
CTATGTCAAAGTACCAGCGGAGTATAGCTTTCCTAAATTCTATTTCATATTGCCAGAGGCGTAGTGCTTACTTAAATTTTATTTCAAAGTGCCAGAGGTGTATTTCTTTTCTAAATTCTATTTCAAAATGCCAGAGGCGTATTTCTTTCCTAAACTCTATTTCAAAGTTCCAGCGGCGTATTGCTTTCCGAAATTCAATTTCATAGTATCAGCGGCGTAGTGCTTACTTACATTGTATTATAACTTGCATGCGGCGCATAGCTTTCCTAAATTCTATTTCAAAGTGCCAGCGGCGTATTGTTTACTTAAATTCTATTTCAATGTGCCAGCGGCGTATTGCTTACTTAAATTCTATTTCAAAGTGCCAGCGGTGTAATGCTTACTTAAATTTTATTTCGATGTGCCAACGGCTTATTGCTTTTCTAAATTCTATTTCAAAGTGCCAGCGGCGTAACGCTTACTTAAATTCTATTTCACAGTGCCAGGGGGGTAATGCTTTCTTTAATTCTATTTCAAAATGCCAGCCGCGTAATGCTTTCTTAAATTTTATTTCAAAATGCCAGCCGCGTAATGCTTTCTTAAATTTTATTTCAAAATGGCAGCGGCGTATAGCTTGTCTAATGTTTATTTCAAAATGCCAGCCGCGTAATGCTTTCTTAAATTTTATTTCAAAATGGCAGCGGCGTAATGCTTTCTTAAATTTTATTTCAAACTGCAGCGGCGTAATGCTTCCTTAAATATTATTTCAAAATGCCAGCGGCGTATAGCTTGTCTAATGTTTATTTCAAAGTGCCAGCGGCGTAATACTTGCTTAAATTTTATTTCACAGTGCCAGTGGCGTAATGCTTTATTAAATTTTATTTCAAATTGCCAGCGGCGTATATCTTGTCTAATGTTTATTTCAAAGTGCCAGCGGCGTAATACTTTCTTAAATTTCATTTCACAGTGCCAGCGGGGTAATGCCATCTTACATTTTATTTGAAACTGCCAGCGGCGTAATGCTTTCTTAAACTTCATTTTCACAATGCCAGCGGCGTATTGCTTTCTTAAATATTATTTCAAACTGCCAGCGGCGTAATGCTTTCCTAAATTTTATTTCAAACTGCCAGCGGTGTAATGCTTTCTTAAATTATATTTCAAACTGCCAGAGGCGTATTGCGTTCTTAAATTTTATTTCAGAATGCCAGCTGCGTATTGTTTTCTTAAATTTCATTTCACAGTGCCAGGGGCTAAATGCTTTCTTAAATTTTATTTCAAAATGCCAGCGGCGTAATGCTTTCTTAATTTTTATTTCAAAATGCCAGCCGCATAATGCTTTCTTAAATTTTATTTCAAAATGCCAGCCGCGTAATGCTTTCTTATATTTTATTTCAAAATGCCACCCGCGAAATGCTTTCTTAAATTTTATTTCAAAATGCCAGCCGCGTAATGCTTTCTTAAATTTTATTTCAAAATGCCAGCGGCGTAATGCTTTCTTAAATTTTATTTCAAAATGCCAGCGGCGTATAACTTGTCTAATGTTTATTTCAAACTGCAGCGGCGTAATGCTGTCTTAAATTTTATTTCAAAATACCAGCGGCGTATTGCTTTCTTAAATTTCATTTCACAGTGCCAGGGGCGTAATGCTTTCTTTAATATTATTTCAAATTGCCAGCGGCATATTGCTTGTCTAAAGTTTGTTTCAAAGTGCCAGCGGCGTAATGCTTTCTTAAATTTTATTTCAAAATGCCAGCCGCGTAATGCTTTCTTAAATTTTATTTCAAATTGCCAGCCGCGTAATGCTTTCTTAAATTTTATTTCAAAGTGCCAGCGGAGTAATG
>NW_026532591.1:787-1126 GCF_026283585.1 Hylaeus volcanicus | reverse complement strand
GGCACTGTGAAATGAAATTTAAGAAAACAATACGCAGCTGGCATTATGAAATAATATTTAAGAACACAATACGCCGCTGGCACTCTGAAATAATATTTAAGAAAGCAATACGGCGCTGGTACTTTGAAATAAAATTTAAGAAAGCAATACGCTGCTGGCATTGTGAAAATAAAATTAAAGAAAGCAATACACCGCTGGCACTTTGAAGTAAAATTAAAGAAAGCATTACGCTCCTGGCACTGTGAAATAAAATTTAAGAAAGCAATACGCCGCTGGCATTTTGAAATAAAATTTAAGAAAGCATTAAGCCGCTGGTACTTTGAAATAAAATTAAAGAAA
>NW_026532591.1:0-687 GCF_026283585.1 Hylaeus volcanicus | reverse complement strand
TTGAAATAAAATTTAAGAAAGCAATACGCTGCTGGCATTGTGAAAATAAAATTAAAGAAAGCAATACACCGCTGGCACTTTGAAGTAAAATTAAAGAAAGCATTACGCTCCTGGCACTGTGAAATAAAATTTAAGAAAGCAATACGCCGCTGGCATTTTGAAATAAAATTTAAGAAAGCATTAAGCCGCTGGCAGTTTGAAATAAAATTTAAGAAAGCATTACGTCGCTGGCACTTTGAAATAAAATAAAAGAAAGCATTACGCCGCTGGCCCTGTGAAATGAAATTGATGAAACCAAAACGAGGCTGGAATTTTGAAATAATATTTAAGAAAACAATACGCCGCTGGCACTGTGAAACGAAATTTAAGAAAGCTTTACGTCGCTGGAATTTTGAAATAAAATTTAAGAAAGCATTACGCAGCTGGCATTTTGAAATAAAATTTAAGAAAGCATTACGCCGCTGGCAATTTGAAATAATATTTAAAAGAGCAATACGCCGCTGGCACTGTGGAACGAAATTTAAGAAAGCTTTACGCCGCTGGAATTTTGAAATAAAATTTAAGAAAACAATACGCCGCTGGCACTGTGAAACGAAATTTAAAAAGCTTTACGCCGCTGGAATTTTGAAATGAAATTTAGGAAAGCATTACGCCGCTGGCATTTTGAAATAAAATTTAAGAAAGCAT
>NW_026532590.1:0-1089 GCF_026283585.1 Hylaeus volcanicus | reverse complement strand
GTCCACAGAAAAATTCCAATGCCTGATTCAGCTGTGACCAGACGCTCTGCTCTTGTTCCAACGATACTTGATTCGATTCGGGTGTTATTCGATTCCGGAAATAACGAAATTTCGGCGAGTCGTATTGGTCCGGCAATCAAAATCGACGATGGTCGAATTTCAACGGTAGATTGTGTTAGGCTAAGTTAGTTTGAGGATATTCTGTATGTTTATTGTCAGCGTCGACGTGCTAGATTCACGGGAAAGTGAAAATGTTCCTCTAGACGTACTGGTCCGCCTTGCGTGAAGAGACTCGTTATATTTCCAAATACCAGCGGCGTATTGCTTTCTACCTTGAATAACCCGTAAAAGCTGAAATATCGTCCACAGACAAATACCAATGCTTGATTCGGCTGTGACCAGATGCTCTGCTCTTGTTCCAATGATACTTCTTTCGAGTCGGGTGTTATTCGATTCCGAAAATCACGAAATTTCGGCGAGACGTATTGGTCCGACAGTCAAAATCGACGAAGGTCGAATTTCAACGGTAGATTGTGTTAGGCTAAGTTAGTTTGAGTATATTCTGTATGTTTATTGTCAACGTCCACATGCTAGATTCACGGGAAAGTGAAAAAGTTCCTCGAGACGTATTGGTACGCCGTGCGCGAAGAGACTCGTTATATTTCCAAGTACCAGCGGCGTAATGCTTTCTACATTGAACAACCCGTAAGAGCTGAAATATCGTCCACAGAAAAATTCCAATGCCTGATTCAGCTGTGACCAGACGCTCTGCTCTTGCTCCAACGATACTTGATTCGATTCGGGTGTTATTCGATTCCGGAAATAACGAAATTTCGGCGAGTCGTATTGGTCCGGCAATCAAAATCGACGATGGTCGAATTTCAACGGTACATTGTGTTAGGCTAAGTTAGTTTGAGGATATCGTGTATGTTTATTGTCAGCGTCGACGTGCTAGATTCACGGGAAAGTGAAAAAGTTCCTCGAGACGTATTGGTCCGCCGTGCGCGAAGAGACTCGTTATATTTCCGAGTACCAGCGGCGTATTGCTTTCTACCTTGAACAACCCGTAAAAGCTGAAATATCGTCCAC
>NW_026532589.1:438-1218 GCF_026283585.1 Hylaeus volcanicus | reverse complement strand
ACAAGTTAACCCTTTGACGATCAAGATTGAACGGATGGGAATTTTGCAATTCTGATTGCAGATTCGTGCTCAGCGACCCCAAAAACCATAATAAAAATGTTATCAAAAATTAATTTTTTTAACTAGAAATATGAAAAAAATGATGGGACATATATGTCCCATTGGTCGGTAACGGTAACTACCTTTGTATGGAAAAAAATATGTCTCCCATAAGAACTACGTGTAAAATCTTTTTCGTTTTTAAAATATTCAGAATTGTTTTGAACCGAAAATGGTTTGAATTGTGCTTTGTTGTGCCCATTTAATCACGAATTTAATGATATTTTTGTAAATTTTTGTGTTTGAAAATTCGCGAATAATGGCCAAAATACAGGGAAATACGGGGTATTTATTTACCTTTACCGACCAATGGGACACATATGTCCCATCGCGCCAAACGCAATAAAAAGTGGAAAAAACGTTTTTTCTAAATAAAGTCGATGATTTTTGGAAAGTAATGGACATTTCGCACATTATTCCAAATTTTCAGCTTTAAAAGTTCCACCGTTAAAATTATATAGCATTTGGCGAAAGTTGAAAAAAAAGTTAAGATTTTTTGACTTTAGAGTGTTCTATCCAATTGCGTTTACAATAAATATCCAATATTATGGTACTTTCTGATAGCTACATTAATTCTCTTTCAAACGAAACCAATTTTACTAAAATTGGTTAAAAAATGTAGTTATTACAGATGAAAAACAAAATGGGACATATGTGTCCCATTGGTCGTCAAAGGGTTAA
>NW_026532589.1:0-338 GCF_026283585.1 Hylaeus volcanicus | reverse complement strand
TTTTTTCCCATTAATTCTGTTATTTTACAAAAAAATATTCATGAAATGATGTTTATGAGAATATTTGAAGTTTTTATAAATGGACTAGACTATCAATTTCATTATTTTCGGTAATGGATATCATTTATTGATGAAATTGCCCAAAAACTGCGGGAAAAATAATTAAGACCTTCCATACAAAAAATGACAAAATTTTTCGAAAAATCGGAAAATTTATCATTTGTTTGACAAAATTCACTCCACCGATGGTCGTATTTAATTGAAATACATTTTTTCCACATTACCATTTAATAGATTTCAAATTTCTTAACAAATTCGAAAAGTTACAGACCAAACTA
>NW_026532588.1:775-1474 GCF_026283585.1 Hylaeus volcanicus | reverse complement strand
ATTCAATTCTACAAACACCAATTCTACAAACACCAATTCTACAAACAAACACTAATTCTACAAACACCAATTCTACAAACAAATACCAATTCTACACACACTAATTCGACAAACACCAATTCATCAAACACCAATTCTACAAATACTAATTCTACAAACACCAATTCTACAAACACCAATTCTACAAACACCAATTCTACATAAACACCAATTCAACAAACACCAATTTTTCAAACAAATACCAATTCTGCACAGATCACATCTACAAACACCAATTCTAGAAACAAACACCAATTCTACAAACACTAATTCTTTAAACAAATACTAATTCTACACACACCAATTCTACAAACACCAATTCTACACACACCAATTCTACATAAACACCAATTCAAAAAACACCAATTCTACAAACAAACACCAATTCTACAAACACCAATTATACAAACTCCAATTCTTCAATCACCAATTCTACAAACACCAATTATGAAAAAACCAATTCTACAAACACTAATTCTACAAAAACCAATTCTACAAACACCAATTCTACAAACACCAATTCTACAAACAAACACCAATTATAAAAAAACCAATTCTACAAACACCAATTCAACAAACACCAATTCTACAAACAAATACCAATTCTACAAAAAAAACCAATTCGACAAACACCAATTCTTCAAACACCAATTCTACAAA
>NW_026532588.1:0-675 GCF_026283585.1 Hylaeus volcanicus | reverse complement strand
ATTCTACAAACACCAATTCTACAAATAAACATCAATTCTACAAACACACATCAATTCTACAAACAAACACCAATTCTACAAACACCAATTCTACAGACAAACACCAATTCCACAATTACCAATTCTTCAAACAAATACCAATTTTACACACACCAATTCTACAAACACCAATTCTTCAAACAAATACCAATTCTACACATACCAATTCTACAAACTCTAATTCTGCAAACACCAATTCTACAAACAAATACCAATTCTACACACACCAACTCTACAAACACCAATTTAACAAACACCAATTCTACAAGTACCAATTCATAAAACACCAATTCAACAAAAACCAATTCTACAAACAAATACCAATTCTACAAACAGACACCAATTCTACAAACACCAATTCTACAAACAAAACCAATTCGACAAACACCAATTCTTCAAACACCAATTCTACAAACACCAGTTCTACAGATTAACACCAATTCTACAACCAAACACCAATTCTACAAACACCAATTCTACAAACGAACACCAATTCTACTAACACCAATTCTTCAAACAAATACCAAATTTACAAACACCAATTCTACAAACACCAATTCTACAAACACCAATTCTACAAACACCAATTAAACAAACACCAATTCTACAAACACCAACTCTACAAACAAATACCAA
>NW_026532587.1:413-1084 GCF_026283585.1 Hylaeus volcanicus | reverse complement strand
TTCATCACAATTTGAATCTTTTAAAACGGAAACATTTTTAGTTTTAAAGCTCTGAAAGCAAGTATCACCTACCTGATTGTTCATAATGCAATCTACAATCATGTTAAATTTTATCGCGTTATTATCATTAATGCTTTGGAGAATTCTCGATATTATTTTACCTTTAATATTTGTAAGGAATTGAGTCAGATCATAACACTCTTCCGACCTTATGAAATATGATTTTAACCGAGATTCGAAACAAGTTTCATACTCATTGACGTTTTCCAAGTCCGGTTTTAATCCTAAAAGTTCTATAGTTGTGGGTTCAGTCTTTCTATGACGTTTTATTGTTACTTGACCACACCCCTGTTCATGTAACTTATGAATAGCTAAGTTTGAAAATTGATGATTACAAACAGAACAATGCCCGGTATAAACTTTCCCGCAAGTATTTTCATGCTTAATCCTATTGTCCTTTCTGGAATAAACCTTCCCACATTTCCCACAGATAAGGTCGAATTTTTCTAGGTCAACACTTAATGTTGAACATCTCCGTTCGTGATTTACCCTACGCTGAATATTAGAAAATGATTTGCCGCAATGGCTGCACAATAAATTAAAATAACTGTCAGACATATCGAAACAAATTATACCGACTTAATAAACAAAAATTATACCTTATATAAACA
>NW_026532587.1:0-313 GCF_026283585.1 Hylaeus volcanicus | reverse complement strand
CGTCCCTTATATAGGAGGTAGTGGTGGGGATAAAAGAACGAATCTGATTGGACGAGAGATGCTGGGGGCGTGGCCAGTGTTGCATAGACAGGCTTGGATTAGAGTGTTATAGAAAAGGATTAACGAATTTCTTGTTTGAGCCTGTTCAAACCTGTTCAGGCACGCACACAGGTGCCTTTCTTCTTGAATTCTAAATTTATCTAATAAATGGTACAAAATCATCGCTACGAATGTAATATTGTAGCTTCACTGTACAGAATTTTACTAAAGAGGTTCTATTGAGAATTGTAAAATACTATTATTTTATCTAAGC
>NW_026532586.1:801-1138 GCF_026283585.1 Hylaeus volcanicus | reverse complement strand
AGTCCTTGTTCCCAAACCGGTGATGCATATATTAGTGTTGGCAAAATGGCTCCTTTGTACATAATTTTTAATATGGTACTGTTTAGTCCCCATGAAGTCCTTGCGCATATTGAAAGTCTGTTTGTAAGTCGAGTAATTTTTGATTCTATATACTTAAAATGATCGTTCCACTTGAGTCTGCTTTGAAAGATAATTCCGAGGTATTTCATGGTGTTGGTCTGGTTTATTGTGCGTCCATTTAGTGTTAATTGTATTTCAGGTATTTGTATTTTTGTTGTGAAAACAGTAACATTGAATTTGTCTATGTTAAAATTCAATATTGTTTTTAGCCCATTTG
>NW_026532586.1:0-701 GCF_026283585.1 Hylaeus volcanicus | reverse complement strand
TGAATTTTCTCCAAAAAGAGTGAATGCACACCCCGTTCCTGTCATTGTCTTACTCCCATCTGTGTATATATTTCTAACGTCTTTGTCAGTGTTTGAGCTCTTAGTTATGTCTATGTCTGGTATGAGTGCGGGGTGGGTCCAGTAGTTGTACTTGATTTTTCTTTCGATTTCAGTTTCGTCTTGTTGGATCTGTCGTTTTTTAAGTCTGTAGAGTTCATTTGTTTCGTGGATCGTTAATTTAATGGGTGTAATTCCAGAAAGGACGCAAACTGCATCGTAAGAGATTGTTTTATACCCTTTAATTATTTTTAATCCAAACAGTCTTTGTGCTCGTTCGATACGTCTGAGGTTTGTTTTATATTTTAGTCCTTGTTCCCAAACCGGTGATGCATATATTAGTGTTGGCAAAATGGCTCCTTTGTACATAATTTTTAATATGGTACTGTTTAGTCCCCATGAAGTCCTTGCGCATATTGAAAGTCTGTTTGTAAGTCGAGTAATTTTTGATTCTATATACTTAAAATGATCGTTCCACTTGAGTCTGCTTTGAAAGATAATTCCGAGGTATTTCATGGTGTTGGTCTGGTTTATTGTGCGTCCATTTAGTGTTAATTGTATTTCAGGTATTTGTATTTTTGTTGTGAAAACAGTAACATTGAATTTGTCTATGTTAAAATTCAATATTGTTTTTAGCCCATTTG
>NW_026532585.1:503-1071 GCF_026283585.1 Hylaeus volcanicus | reverse complement strand
CGTGACTATATGGGGATGAAAGTAGACCTATAGCTGACTAAAACCCTAGCTGGGTTTCGCCGAATTGGCAGCGGATCTCATTTTTTCGACTTAGGCGTTTTTTCAATAACACGGTTTTTCGGCGATATGAACTATGTCAAATTTTAGTCAATGAATCGTTCGTTTTTGGTGATAGCTTATGACTGTCTTTGGCCAAGTTGTAGCTGAGAGTCCATTGAACAAATTTTACGAACAATTTACACATGAGAAATCACATGTAGTAAGTGTTGTGGAGCAAAATGTCGAAAAAATGGACGATTTTTTCAATTTTTCGACCAAAACTCATGAAATATCCATTTGTTTTGTTTTCTGTCTTCGGCATTATTGTAGCCAGCGTCAAACTAAACAACTCTCTCGAACATATTATCCCAAAAAAATCACATCTAGCCTACTTTTTTGGCTCATAGTCACTTGTCGCTACCAAACGATATCATCGAGAATTTTCGGAGTTCTATAACTTCTCAACTACTCGAAATAGAGCAATAGTTTTTGAAGCAACTTTTTAGTACTTCTCATGGGCTTTGCAGAC
>NW_026532585.1:0-403 GCF_026283585.1 Hylaeus volcanicus | reverse complement strand
CGTGACTATATGGGGATGAAAGTAGACCTATAGCTGACTAAAACCCTAGCTGGGTTTCGCCGAATTGGCAGCGGATCTCATTTTTTCGACTTAGGCGTTTTTTCAATAACACGGTTTTTCGGCGATATGAACTATGTCAAATTTTAGTCAATGAATCGTTCGTTTTTGGTGATAGCTTATGACTGTCTTTGGCCAAGTTGTAGCTGAGAGTCCATTGAACAAATTTTACGAACAATTTACACATGAGAAATCACATGTAGTAAGTGTTGTGGAGCAAAATGTCGAAAAAATGGACGATTTTTTCAATTTTTCGACCAAAACTCATGAAATATCCATTTGTTTTGTTTTCTGTCTTCGGCATTATTGTAGCCAGCGTCAAACTAAACAACTCTCTCGAACATAT
>NW_026532584.1:476-1128 GCF_026283585.1 Hylaeus volcanicus | reverse complement strand
TTTTTCAATTTCATCCAAAAACGGTGTATCAAATGAAAAACTGATAGGGGGAATGATTTGCTTAATTGAAAACGATATATTGAACACTGTTCAATCAAGTATTGTATGTAAATAAATGCTTATAAGCAGTTATTTTAGTGATTATAAATATATAGTAAGTCTGTTAGTTTATTTTACTGGATAAACTACTCCTCGGAACAAACCGAAATAAATGATGACCGGCTGTTCTTATTATATCATACGATAGTAAACAGAAAACGTTAGCATTCTATATACAATTTTGTATATGCAAATTCTCTGATGGAACAAATCGGTTTCGATTTGTTAATGATTGATGATTGATGATTGACGCAGACAATATGGAACAGATTACTTCTTGACTTAATTTTTAACTTCATGGTAAACGTCGAAAATCTCAAGCTGATCTGCTAATATAGTTATTCAACGAAATGGAAAAGACTTTCATTACGTTTTTTCATTAAAAATGAAGTAAATTTCCCTTTGTCTTGAATGAAATGATTCGGAAACCCCGTAAATTAGAAATGAACCCCGGAAATTAGAAATTTTCCATACAAATTTTCAAACCTGAAATTCATTTCTAATTTCTGAGGTTTTCTAATTCTCGGGTTTCTAATTTGCGGGGGCGTACTGT
>NW_026532584.1:0-376 GCF_026283585.1 Hylaeus volcanicus | reverse complement strand
TTTTTCAATTTCATCCAAAAACGGTGTATCAAATGAAAAACTGATAGGGGGAATGATTTGCTTAATTGAAAACGATATATTGAACACTGTTCAATCAAGTATTGTATGTAAATAAATGCTTATAAGCAGTTATTTTAGTGATTATAAATATATAGTAAGTCTGTTAGTTTATTTTACTGGATAAACTACTCCTCGGAACAAACCGAAATAAATGATGACCGGCTGTTCTTATTATATCATACGATAGTAAACAGAAAACGTTAGCATTCTATATACAATTTTGTATATGCAAATTCTCTGATGGAACAAATCGGTTTCGATTTGTTAATGATTGATGATTGATGATTGACGCAGACAATATGGAACAGATTACTTC
>NW_026532583.1:514-1094 GCF_026283585.1 Hylaeus volcanicus | reverse complement strand
TAGGGACGGACACAGGTGCTTGTTAGAGTGTATCAGTTGTAGATTAAGCTTGGCGGTTGAGGGTTAAGGGTGTTCATACCACTCACCAAGGTTGAATTAATGTTAGAACATTTGAGTATTGCTTATATGTGAGTTGTTTTCCAGTTTTGAAGTTAATACTTTTACTAGTGTATTATTGTTGATACTCTCAGCTATATGTAGTTATTTCATTAGCCTTGGATGTTTAATAAGTTGCATTCTCCCTACAGTTTGTAGAGAAATTTCCTTTCGCTGTAAATTTGTTGATGATGGATACTTTCCTAATTCTCAACGCTATGAAACTCTTTTACATTCCTCTGGCTTACTTAAGCTCACTTTAGAAATAGAATCTGAGTGCATAATAAGGTACTTGGATGTACTTCTCACTATGTCTCCCAACAACAGTAGATAACTGACTGGCACTGGAAAACGACATACCCTGGGCATACTATCAACTATTACTGCTTACACTTGTACCACCAAAAATTAAACACTGCTTGAAGCCTTTAGAGTCCTTTTCCTATCACATTCCTAAATTCAATTCAGATGTTTTGAAAAATAC
>NW_026532583.1:0-414 GCF_026283585.1 Hylaeus volcanicus | reverse complement strand
TAGGGACGGACACAGGTGCTTGTTAGAGTGTATCAGTTGTAGATTAAGCTTGGCGGTTGAGGGTTAAGGGTGTTCATACCACTCACCAAGGTTGAATTAATGTTAGAACATTTGAGTATTGCTTATATGTGAGTTGTTTTCCAGTTTTGAAGTTAATACTTTTACTAGTGTATTATTGTTGATACTCTCAGCTATATGTAGTTATTTCATTAGCCTTGGATGTTTAATAAGTTGCATTCTCCCTACAGTTTGTAGAGAAATTTCCTTTCGCTGTAAATTTGTTGATGATGGATACTTTCCTAATTCTCAACGCTATGAAACTCTTTTACATTCCTCTGGCTTACTTAAGCTCACTTTAGAAATAGAATCTGAGTGCATAATAAGGTACTTGGATGTACTTCTCACTATGTCTCC
>NW_026532582.1:812-1199 GCF_026283585.1 Hylaeus volcanicus | reverse complement strand
TAGGGCGGGTCGATTTGTAGGGAGTGAAAAAAATCGACCAAATACCTATGATTTCCGTGTTCTATGGGTCATTCCAAGAAAATTTGCCCAAGGAACCATACCTCTATCGTTAAAATCGAGTCTGCAAGTTTTTGCGTGTAGTTATTTTTGCGCACCTATGAAGTATCACCTTCACGTTCACATCCATAATTCGAAAACTATCGATCGGATCAAATCGATTAGAAGCGCGTTGGAAAGGTGAGCTCATTCCGATCAATTTACATATAAAAATCATCGACATTGGTCATACGGTTCAAAAGTTATGAGCATGTTTCTGAAATCTTTTGGACGATTCCTTTCACTTTTTTCATTTTTTTTCTCAAAAATATTTTTTGTCCGATTTGGATA
>NW_026532582.1:0-712 GCF_026283585.1 Hylaeus volcanicus | reverse complement strand
CTCTATCGTTAAAATCGAGTCTGCAAGTTTTTTCCTGTAAGTATTTTGCGCACCTATGAAGTGTCAATTTCATTTTCACATCCATAATTCAAAAACTATTGATCGGATCAAGTTGATTTGACAACCGTTGGAAAGCTGAGCTCATTCTGATCAATTTACATATAAAAATCATCGATATTTGTCATACGGTTCAAAAGTTATCAGCATTTTTCTAGATTTTTGGACGTTTTTTTTTACTTTTTTACTGATTTCGTCCAAAAACATTACGTTATCGGCCATTTTTGGGCTGAATCTAAATTTTAATTCAAAGTACAATTAAAAACGAAGATTAGCCCTAGGCTATGAACATTTTTTTCCCGAAAAACCCTCTCTTCTGCCCTGAATTCGCCTTTGAAAGTTAAAAAATCTCACCCCCAACATTTTCGACGCATTTTTCACCCCTTAAAACTCAAATGGGCAAATAGGTTATATCCCACGGAAGTTGCGCCTGATCCTATAGATTCCATTGGCACATAGTGTTGGCCCCCCATGTTGCCCCAGTTCGAAGGGCAGGGGTCAAAATGTGAAAAAAGTAGAAAACTACCCCAAAGTGGGTAAACCTCACCCCTCATCCCCAAAATAATTGCATTTTTGGATTCCTCGTCGAAAATTAGCTATACCTCCCAAACATTAGTTTTTGATAAAACCCCTCACTTTGGCCCAAATACATCTC
>NW_026532581.1:496-1340 GCF_026283585.1 Hylaeus volcanicus | reverse complement strand
TGTGCCAAACGCTCCAACTCCAGATCGTGTAACTGCTGTCACTGCTACCACAGGTCCTCAAGAAGAAACACCTGATTATACGTTTTACGATCCAGGAGAAGGAGCTTCAAACCAGCCAAATCTTTTGACACAAGATCGACTTGATTTCATCGTTTCCAAACTGGAACTATCTCAGCGCAAAGCCGAAACTCTTGCATCTTTTCTCAAAGAAAATAACCTTTTGGCACCCGGCACCAAAATAACAGCTTACAGAAGCCGCCAGAAAAGTCTACAGGAATGTTTTATGACTGGACTTGATAAAACATATGCGTATTGTCACGATGTCGAGAAATTAATGCAAGCAATGGGAATTGTTTACAAAGCCGAGGACTGGCGACTGTTCATTGATTCTTCGAAAAACAGTTTGAAGGCAGTGCTGTTGCACAAGACTAATTCGAAACCGTCGGTCCCCATTGCTTACAATACTGAGACCGAAGAACGTATGACAAAATACGCACGATTTTGCGATTGGTGGATTATGACAAACATAAATGGCGCATATGTTGCGATTTAAAGATGGTTGCGATACTCTGTGGTCTGCAAACAGGATACACAAAGTATATGTGTTTTCTATGCAAATGGGACTCACGATATAAAGGAAACCAATATCAGACATATTCGTGGCAGAACAGAGACAAACATGTATTGCATGAGTTTAATGTTGAAAACGAAGCTCTTGTGCCACGTGAGAGTATATTATTACCCTATCTTCATGTCAAACTTGGAATTGTAAAAAACTTCATTAAAGCTGTTGTTGGCAACAAGAAAAATAGACGTCATGCTGCTTCAGTGTTGCAACTTTTGC
>NW_026532581.1:0-396 GCF_026283585.1 Hylaeus volcanicus | reverse complement strand
GTGGAGGTATGAATCAAATATATTTTTACTTATTTCATATCTCGTCTCATTTCACACGTTAATCATGTTTAAAATTAATCAATCTTTTTTCTGTTAGGCGTTGTCAATGGTCCCGATATCAGAAAACTGATAAAAGACGAGAGGTTTGACGCAATTTTGAAACCATCACAAAGAAGAGCCTGGTCGGCCGTAAAAAAGGTCATCAAGGGATATTTAGGAAAGCATAGATCACCCGAGTATGATACAGAAATAACTGAAATGCTCGGTTATTTCAGTAAAATTGGCGTAAACATGTCGCTTAAAATACATTTTCTGCATCACCATTTGGAGTACTTTGAAGATCAAGCGCCAACAGAATCGGACGAGCAAGGCGAAAGGTTCCATCAAACGGCGATT
>NW_026532580.1:234-2299 GCF_026283585.1 Hylaeus volcanicus | reverse complement strand
GTCGACCATCGGAGACGTTAAATGGATGGAGTCCACACCCAAGACTTAAAAGATGGGAACCATTCTTTGGAGTGGGCCCTAGTCTACTGCCTAGAACTGGTCTAGCAATGGACCGAAATCGAATCCTACTGCTGAGTCACTTAGGCAACAACGAAACTCTCCGTTTCATTCAGTGTCTCCTTTGAGGAATAGGCTGTGAAGCCGAATTATGAGCTCCCAAAAAATACCTCATGCTGAAACGCTTAGTGTTACTGTGCAGAAAAAAAAGCTTTTTTTTTTTCATTCAGCGTTCCATTCGGGCACATGCTGTTAAGTAAAAAAATGAAATCTGATATACTGCTTTAACCTATAACAATTAACAGTTTTTTTTTGAATAAAACGGCAGAGCCATGTCTATAAAAATACTGATTGTACTGTATACAAAAAAGATTTGTGAAAAAATATTTGCAGTTTTATGAATTAAAAAACCCAATGACATCATATGTTATTTTTAAAAATTTTTTAATAGTAATTAATGGAAGCATTTTTGTTAAATTCAAAAACTCAACAAATTGGTACCTAGTTTATGTATAAAGGTAATTTAAATTTTTTTATGGTTGTGTTAAGGTTGAAAAGAATACATGAGAAAAGCATTTTAAAAAAGATAACAGAGCATATATTTTAAAAAAAAGTTTGTTCGAATTTCCATCAAGAATAAAGGATATTCTAGAGTTAGATTGGGTAAATAAGAACAGAATGGGATAAATTGCATAACCCCAAAGGCGTATACAGAAAACACGGCAATTGCTCAATACCAAAGAACAAAGCAAAGCAAGCTTTGAATTTTTGTTTTCAAGAGATTTATAATAAAGTTTACAAATGTAATTAAAAAACGTAAGCATAAGTTATGAGTAAGCGTTTTTGCTATGAAATTATGGGAGAATAAACTTGGAATGATGTTTTTACACAAAAATAAATTCTTAAAAAAATTTAGAAAACATCTAAATTTAAAAACAAGAATAAAACTCTATACAGTGCTCAATTCGGGGATTTTCCATGTAATGTAATAAATCTTTGTCATTGAGAATTTATAAAGTCTTTTTTTTTTAATTGAGTTTGTATAAAATGTTTCTATGCGGATAAAACTAATGTGTTGAATCTTTAGTTTTTTTTGGACTTAGTGATCTAACAAATATCCATAAAAAAATTTTTTACTTCCGGACAAAAATTTCTGTTTACTGCAGCGTCGGTAGTTTGTGATTCGTTGGAAACTAGGACACCTAAAAAATGATTACTATTTATTTGGTGTTCTTGAATCTTAACAGAAATAGACGTTTAAACACTATTTCCGTGAACAACTTTTATTCTAATACAGACTTTAAATCGCCGTTATTTCTTCATGTTCGTGCATTACTACTCCCGGAACTGAAAAAAGAATTTCAATAGTTAAAGTTCTTTTATTTTTACAGAAATGAATGTATCAAACATTATTTCAGTGAACAATTTTTTTTAATACATACCTGCTGTCTCTAGGTCTTCCGCTCTTTTTTTTTCCGCTTCCGGATCTGAAAAAAAAATATTTTTAATAATTGGAGCTTTTGCATTTTCACAGAAATAGATGTATTTAACAATATTTCACTTCACTTTTATTCCAATACAGACCTTCTATATCTTGAAATAGTTTTTCTTTCGCTATGTTGATTGCTCTCTTAACTAAAAAAAAAATATTTTTAATAATTGGAGCTTTTGTATTTTCACAGAAATAAATTTATTTAACAAAACTTTAGTTGGCTTTATTTTTTAATACATACTGTCGCGTTGTAGACTTCGAAACACTTTCATGACTTCTCCTTTTGTAGCTTTAAAAAAAAATTTAACATTTAAAACTTTTGCATTTTAAGAGAAATAGATGTACTAAACATCATTTCAATAGACAATTTCTTCTCAAGTACGGACCTATTTTTTGTCGAAGCTTTTTCTTTCTCAGAGCTTCATCTAAAAAAATGTTTCGTTAACATTCAAAAATTATCGCATTTTAAGAGAAATAGATGTACTAAACATCATTTCACTAGACAATTTCTTTTCT
>NW_026532580.1:0-224 GCF_026283585.1 Hylaeus volcanicus | reverse complement strand
TACTAAACATCATTTCACTAGACAATTTCTTTTCTAGTACGGACCTTCTCGTTTTTGAAGAGCTTCCTGTTCCGCTTCAACTAAAAAAATGTTTTATTAAACTTAGAAAATTAGTGTATTTTAAGACAAATAGATGTATTAAACATCATTTCACTAAACAATTTCTCTTCTTGTACAGACCTTCTTGTCGAAGCGTTTCGATTCTTCGATTTTCTTCTAAAAAA
>NW_026532579.1:805-1362 GCF_026283585.1 Hylaeus volcanicus | reverse complement strand
TCAATTTTATTTCAAAGTGCCAGTGGCGTAATGCTTTCATAAATTTTATTTCACAGTGCCAGACGCGTATTACTTTCTTAAATTTTATTACAAATTGCCAGCGGCGTATTGCATTCGTAAATTTTATTTCAAAGTGCCAGCGGCGTATTGGTTTCTTAAATTTTATTTCAAAGTGCCAGCGGCGTATTGCTTTCTTAAATTTTATTTCAACGTGCCAGTGGCGTATTGCTTTCTTAGATTTTAAATCAAATTGCCAGCGGCGTATTGTTTTCTTAACATTTATTTCACAATGCCAGCGGCGTATTGCTTCCTTAACATTTATTTCAATGTGCCAGCGGCGCATTGCTTTCTTCAATTTTATTTCAAAGTGCCAGCGGTGTATTGCTTTCTCAGATTTTATTTCAAATTGCCAGCAGCGTATTGGTTTCTTCAATTTTATTTCAAAGTGCAGGTGACGTAATGCTTTCATAAATTTAATTTCACAATGCCAGCGGCGTATTGCTTTCCTATATTTTATTTCGAAGTGCCAGTGGCGTATTGCTTTCTTAGATTTTATT
>NW_026532579.1:0-705 GCF_026283585.1 Hylaeus volcanicus | reverse complement strand
GCTTTCTTAGATTTTATTTCAAAGTGCCAGCGGCGTATTGCTTTCTTCAATTTTATTTCAAAGTGCCAGTGGCGTAATGATTTCTTAAATTTTATATAAAAATGCCAGCGGCGTATTGCTTTCTTAAATTTTATATAATAATGCCAGCGGCGTATTGCTTTCTTAAACTTTATTTCAAAGTGCCAGCGGCGTATAGCTTTCTTAGATTTTATTTCAAATTGCCAGTGGCGTAATGCTTTCTTAAATTTTATTTCGCAGTGCCAGCGGCGTATTGCTTTCTTCAATTTTATATAAAAATGCCAGCGGAGTATTGCTTTCTTAACATTTATATCAAAGTGCCGGCGGCGTATTGCTTTCTTAGATTATATTTCAATGTGCCAGCGGCGTATTGCTTTCTTAGATTTTATTTCAAATTGCCAGCAGCGTATTGGTTGCTTAAATTTTATTTAAAAGTATCAGCCGCGTATCCGTTTCTTAATTTTTGTTACAAATTGCCAGCGGCGTATTGCTTTCTTAAATTTTATTTCAAAGTGCCAGCGGCGTATTGCTTTCTTAAATTTTATTTCAAAGTGCCAGTGGCGTATTGCTTTCTTAGATTTTATTTCAAATTGCCAGCGGCGTATTGTTTTCATAACATTTACTTCAAAGTGCCAGCGGTGTATTGCTTTCTTAAATTTTATATAAAAATGCCAGCGGCGTATTGTT
>NW_026532578.1:664-1452 GCF_026283585.1 Hylaeus volcanicus | reverse complement strand
GAATCAAGCATTTTAATTTGTCTGTGGACGATATATCAGCTTTTACGGGTTGTTCAAGGTAGAAAACAATACGCCGCTGGTACTTGGAAATATAACGAGTCTCTTCTCGAACCGCGGACCAATACGTCTCGCGGAACTTTTTCGCTTTCCCGGGAATATAGCACGTCGACGCGGACAATAAACATACAGAATATCCTCAAACTAGCTTAGCCTAACACAATCTAGCGTTGAAATTCGACCACCGTCGAGTTTGACTGTCGGACCGATACGACTAGCCGAAATTTCGTTATATTCGGAATCGAGTAACAACCGAATCGGTAGAAGTATCATCGGAAAAATAGCAGAGCGGGTCACAGCTGAATCAAGCATTTTAATTTGTCTGTGCACGATATATCAGCTTTTACGGGTTGTTCAAGGTAGAAAACAATACGCCGCTGGTACTTGGAAATATAACGAGTCTCTTCTCGAACCGCGGACCAATTCGTCTCGCCGAACTTTTTCGCTTTCCCGGGAATATAGCACGTCGACGCTGACAATAAACATACAGAATATCCTCAAACTAGCTTAGCCTAACACAATCTAGCATTGAAATTCGACCATCGTCGATTTTGACTGTCGGACCGATACGACTCGCCGAAATTTCGTTATTTTCGGAATTGAGTACTACCCGAATCGGTAGAAGTATCAGTGGAACAAGAGCAAAGCGTCTGGTCACAGCTGAATCATGCATTGCAATTTGTTTGTGGACGATATATCAGCTTTTACGGGTTGTTCAAGGTAGAAAACAA
>NW_026532578.1:0-564 GCF_026283585.1 Hylaeus volcanicus | reverse complement strand
GTGGAAGAAGAGCAAAGCGTCTGGTCACAGCTGAATCATGCATTGGAATTTGTCTGTGGACGATATATCAGCTTTTACGGGTTGTTCAAGGTAGAAAGCAATACGCCACTGGTACTTGGAAATATAACATGTCTCTTCGCGCACGGCGGACCAATACGTCTCGCGGAACTTTTTCACTTTCCCGTGAATCTAGCACGTCGACGCTGACAATATACATACAGAATATCCTCAAACTAGCTTAGCCCCACAAAATCTGCCGTTGACATTCGACCATCGTCGATTTTGACTGTCGGACCCATTCGACCCGCCGAAATTTCGTTATTTTCGGAATCGAGTAACATCCGAATCGGTAGAAGTATCATCGGAAAAATAGCAGAGCGTCTGGTTACAGCTGAATCAAGCATTTTAATTTGTCTGTGGACGATATATCAGCTTTTACGGGTTGTTCAAGGTAGAAAACAATACGCCGCTGGTACTTGGAAATATAACGAGTCTCTTCTCGAACCGCGGACCAATTCGTCTCGCCGAACTTTTTCGCTTTCCCGGGAATCTAGCACGTCGACG
>NW_026532577.1:567-2532 GCF_026283585.1 Hylaeus volcanicus | reverse complement strand
TTTAATTTCGTTCATAATCCTTTGGTCACGCTCTTCTAAATATTTCCTTATATCGTCAAAAGACTTCGTATTTTCAATATATGGTCTAGACAGGTCTAGACTTCGAAAATTTTCTAGATTTTCTCGCGCAGGGGACTGCTGTGAATTCAATTCCAATTTTTCGACTTGACTTATTAAATTGTCGAGATCATGATATGTTCTAGGGATATTTTGAAATGTAAAATAACTCCGTGTTTTATCACGTGCATTTTCAAGAATAATTTCAATTAATTCTTGCTCCTTCTGAAAATCAAGAATGTCGGCAAATTTCCGAATCGATACGCAAAATTCTCTAAAAGATTCATTTAAACGTTGCCGCCTATATATAAAATCAATCTCATAACGTAACCTCGTTTTTGGGGTTGTAAGTGATTGTAAAATTGTAGTCCGTACAGTTTCAAATGAAATGTTTGGATCCCCCAATAATTGACGGAACGGAGTCATAGGTTGAAGGAACAATATCCTTTCTAATATTTTGGGGAAATATTGGGGAGCGATTTTATTAATGTCATAAAGACCTTCCAAAAACGAAATAATTGACGCTGGATCATGCGTTTGCAATTTAGGAAAGGCACTTAATTTGTCTTCTATATACGAAGGCAACTTGCTATACCGTTCATGTTTAAATGATTTCTCAAGGATCTCATTAACTGTGTCTGATTTATTAAGTATCGATTCATTATGTTCTTGCATTCTTTCGCCTACGATGGTACCGACTAATAATTTAAGGTTTTCATCATGTTCTGTTTGAAATTTCGCGAGTTGCGCCTCTAGCCGTTCAAATGCCTGAAGTTTAGATTTGATCTCATCATATTCCTTTAATTTAATCTCGAGTTCCGCAATCCTTTTTTCAAGACCCTCCATATTTTTCTTCATGAAACCAAAGGACCGACCAAGAGAAACGGGTTGTGACCAAACCCAATTAAGGAATTAACGTGTAGGATTAAGAACACGTTAGGGAACTCAAGCTTTAACAGGGTAATAGGGGATTAGCCTTTCACCCAGTCGGATTATTTAAGGCAAAAATATGCCGTAAATCGTTATATAAAATATATGTAAATATAATTATTTAAGCTCTGCTACCATTTGATACGTTCCCTATGCGTAGCGTGCTGGGTAAATGCTAGGGAAGTAACAAAAAAGGATATGAGGGCCAAAAAATAAGGCACGATCAAATCAAACACTTCGTATAATTATAAAATACTCAAGATATTCACTTTGATCAATTCAAATATTACAACAAAACTCCGAATATGCAATAAAAGGGGCCAGAAATATATAATAATAATGAATACAAAGTAAAGAAAAAGGTACCTGGCCTGGAAGTCGATCCGCAGGAGGTGCAAGGTTCCTGGTAAGTCTTCGTGGTCCTAGGTCAAGGGCGGCTACTGAAGAAATGGAGAGCGAGAACTGGTTGGGTCGCCCTTTTATAACGTTTTCTTATCAACCCCTATCGGAAGGGTTGCATACTACCCTAATCTAACAAAACTATGGTTACCTTCTCGTCAGGTTATAACCCTTTTCAATAAACTCTTATTTACTTAGTAAATAACTATCTTTAACAAATACTAGCACTTGCATAGTTAATAAGGGAACCAGTAAAGGTCGCGCAAATGTTATCTCTAGAAAATATATAAAACAAAGCTAGGCTCACAACCATGTGACAATTCTCAACAATTGATTCCCAGAAACAAGGTAATAAGAATCTCAAACTTGCCCCGACTGTTTTCAAAGTTAATCTAATCTATTAATCTACGTTATATTCATTTTTGAGCCAAATACATCCGTTAGTTCTGAAGATAAATACTATGCAGAAGTATGGTCACTTTAGAAGTCATATCATGACAATACCCCCCTCCTCAAGAAGTGAATGGCACAGTACAAAATTTATGGCTTTAACAATTAAGGTTGTTAAGAAATTACTTG
>NW_026532577.1:0-467 GCF_026283585.1 Hylaeus volcanicus | reverse complement strand
AAAAAAAAATGTGTCACATATATGCAATAATAACAGGGATTCCAAAATTGACTGAGGACAGTCGGGTTACCCTTAGAACAGGTCCAAGAACAATAATATTATTAAAACATATATGTGGAGACAAAGCTCAACAAAATTTTGCCCATATTGGCTTTTGTAGGAGAGGTGTGGTATGTATATATAAAGAGTAGGGTGTATTTGTTTATGTAAGTGGACAAGGTTTACCCTACAGAAACTTAAAACTAAAGTTTATAATGAGTTTTAAATAAAGATTCTGCACAAACTTTTAAAATTCAACAGTATGGCTCCATGTATACTATGTCATGGCAGAAGGTAGGATACAAGTAACCAAGCCAAGATTGTACCATTCTCAACTAGAGGACAGGAGAGAGACAAATGAAATACTTTGCACAAAATCTACCGACCTAATCTCACCGAAAACTAGATATGTCAAAAGGACATTACCA
>NW_026532576.1:0-2223 GCF_026283585.1 Hylaeus volcanicus | reverse complement strand
CCGTTTGATTGCGGTCTGTACGCTGTTGTTCGCAATTGCCTGATATTGAATCGCTTAGCTACACGTTTCATTATTGATGATATAAAATTGGCTCCCTGGTCGGTCAATATTGCCTTAGGGGCTCCAAAAACACATATTAATTTCTTTATCATTTGGTCCGCTATAGTTATCGCGCTTGTGTCTTTCAGTGGTACAGCCAGTGAATATTTAGTTAAAAGGTCCTGCATTGTTAATATATATGTATGACCGTTCGCAGTCGTCGGAAGCGGTCCCATGATATCTATTGCTACCTTGTCAAAAGCGTGTGCTGGAGTATCTGTAATGAACATTGGTTGTCGTGTCTTTACGCGAGTTAGTTTTTTCAATTGGCATGTTTTACAAGATCGGATATATTTTTGTATTTCTATTTTCATATTAGGCCAGATGTATCTCTGCTTGATTCTATTGAGTGTTTTCGTTACACCTTTGTGTCCGTTTATGACAGAATTGTGTGTGTTCGCGATGATAGTAGGTCGTTCTGTGACTGGAGGAACCGTCACTTCGCCAGTGCAATATGTAATTGTGATTCTGTAGTTTGCAAATATTTCTCTTAAACATTTATCGAGGAAGTGCCATGAGACGTCCCCAAGTGGGTCTGTTTTACGAATAGAAAAGGAATTTAGGTTCAATTCGTCCAGTACAGATTGTATCATGCGTAGACCTGAAAGAAGTTGCGTTCTATTAATTGGGGATGTCGGGCGTTCTTGGATAGGAATAGTTATGAGGTAATATTTATTTATAGGTTTAACGTGAGGGACATCTGGTGTAAGGTCTGAATGATTTGGAATTTGTCCCATTTCTCGTAATTCGAGTGCTCCGTTGCAAGCAGGATTTCCTTGATGTGTGGTGAAAATGACAATGTTATCCTTTTGCAGTGTTAGCGGTTCTTTGGTTTTAACTATCTTGAGGAGTTCAAATCTAGGTTCTCTGTCAATTAGTGTTTCATCATCTTCTTCTTCTTCTTCTTCACTTTCTTCATCGCTCTCGATTGAAGTGTAAGTATCCTCGGAGTATGAGTCTCTTGCGAGCTGGCTATCTTGATTTACGTCGTTCGGAATTTCCATGGAAATGGGAAGAGGATAAGGCGAGCTAGGTAATGCGGGAGATCGATTAAAGGTTTGGTTTTTAGAAGTGGAAGGTAAATTTTCTTCTTCCACGAGTAATTCTGTTGTCTTTTGTTCCTTCCCTGGCGGTTCGTCAGAGGCGAGAGATCTAGAGCGCTTACGTTTTTTATTTGGAGGATCTATGATATCGTTAAAGTCTTCCGATGACGAAGTGTTTATTGGTAAGATATTTGCTGCGTTAGAAGGACTGCGTGATAAAGCGTCTGCATTTAAATTCGAGGTGCCCTGTTTATGAGATATAGTAAATTCATATTCGGAAAGTTTCAGTTTCCATTTCCAAATTCTCGAAGTTGGATCTTTTATATTGTTGAGCCAAACTAATGGTTTGTGGTCTGTAATAATTTTAAATTTGCGACCGTACAGGTAGGGTCGGAAATGCGTAACACAGTATATCACAGCGAGACATTCCTTTTCAATTGTACTATATTTTTGTTCATGAGGATTTAGAGTTCGAGAGGTATAGGCTATAGGGAGATCTTTGCCTACTTCTCCTTGGCTTAATATTCCACCAATCGCGTATCCTGAAGCGTCGGTAGTTAGAATGAATGGTTTAGTGAAGTCAGGAAATTGGAGAATTGGTTTTTCGCATAGGGCGTCTCTTAATGTTTCCAACGCTTGTTGTTGATGATGATTCCACACAAAAGGTTTGTCCTTTTTTAATAAGTCCGTAAGTGGTTTAGCAATCTTTGAATAATTTTTTATGAATCGTCTATAGTAACCTGTCAAGCCTAAAAATTGTTTGATGCTCTTGAGGTTTTTGGGTATAGGATATTCCTTCACAACTTCTAATTTTCTAGGGTCTGGTTGAACTCCTTCCTCGCTTAATATATGTCCTAAATATGCCACCTCTTTTCGCAAGAATTCGCATTTATCCGGTTGCAATTTAACATTTCCCTCTTTTAATCTTTCCATGAGTCTTGTGAATTTAACTTGGTGTTCTTTTAACGAAGATGCGTATATGACGAAGTCGTCCATATAGATAAATAATTCCCATCCTTGAAGTCCTGACAAAAGATTGTTCATATAGCGTTGAAACGTAGCTGGCGCGTTTTTTAGACCG
>NW_026532575.1:0-3050 GCF_026283585.1 Hylaeus volcanicus | reverse complement strand
CATGGGTACGGCGCCCACCCGCAATGGGGTGCTTTGAAAATGAGCATGGACAACCGAGGATTAAGCGTTTACGGTGCAGAGGGCGTCGGATCCCTCAGTACCGGCGCGGTGAGGAGTAGTCGACCAGGCTCCCCCGCGTCGTTATCTTACGACTGGGAGAACCCCGGGGTGGGCCACCAGGCCCCCGGGTTCAGCAATGCGCCTGGTGAAGTGACGTCTGTAGCGGGGACCTCCTCCGCTGCGGCGTCTTCCGGCGTCAGGGTGCGCGAGGACGTGCTTCTCGCGCAGCCCGTCGTCCGGTTGGAGAGGGTGGAGGGGCGGGAGCTCCGCTCCGGCCGCCTCCTGGCGGCTGCAGACGCGTCCGACACCGGCGCTGACTCCGACGGGTCAGACAGCTCGGTGTGGTCGGCGCGCTCCTTGCAGTCGCCGCTAAGGAGGAAGCGAGGTCGACCCCTACTGCTGGGGATTGTGTCGGCCTCGCCGACGCTAAGCGAAAGCCTAGCGAGAGGCAGCAGCGCCTGGCGATGGACGTCGCGGACTATTTAGTGTCCTCCGTCCGGATCTCCAGGTCCTGCAAGCCCCTCAAGGGCGAAGAGGAGCTGACGGCGGAGATGCGCCACGTGCCGACCGCCGAACTGGGCTCACGGATTTTCGAGAGCTCGGAGGCGGTCCTGAGGGTTGCGAAATGCTCCAACAACCTTCAGGGGCCGATGGTGCGCCAGCTGCGGATTGCAGAGGCCACCATCAGACACGCTGCAGTCGAACAGGCGAAGCGTGTCAAGACCTCGGCCCGGGAGGTGGAGCTGGAGCGGACGGTCGCCGAGCTCAGGGCCCGCGTGACGGAGCTGGAGCGGACGGTCGCCGAGCTCAGGGCCCGCGTGACGGAGCTGGAAGCCCGGCTTGCGCGGGGCCCGGTCGCGCCTGCCGCTGTGCCGTCGGTGCCGCCGCCCGTCGATCCGGCGGTATCGGTGCCGGTGCCCCCCTCGCGGCCGAGTCCGTCCTCGACGGCTAGGTCGAGTCGGCCTGCTCCCGCCGGTCCGTCGCGGAAGCCTGCGATGGGCGGCGCGACCCTCGCGCCGAGCGTGGACGCCGAGGGCCTCATCCGTCGCCTCTGCGGCGAGATGGATGTGCGCCTCGCGGCGCGCCTGGGGGCGGTCTCGCTGGTGGCCGCCGCGAGCGGGGCTCGGACGCAAGGAGAGGCGTGCGGGGGCGGCACGCTCTCGCACTAGCGGGGCGCGGCCGGCTGGAGCTCCGGCCGGGCCGCGGGTTCGTCCGGCGCGTGCGCCGAAGACGGCGGCGGTATCCCTCACCGTCGCCCCGGGCAGCGCCATGACCTACTCAGAGGTCATGGCAAAGGCGGTCGCTGGCTTGCGGTTACGGGATGTCGGGGTAACCGGCATCCGGTACCGCAAGGGGCAGACCGGGTCCTCCATTTTGGAGATCCCGGGCCCGGACAGCGCTGCCGGGGCGGACCGCCTGGCCGGTCGGCTGGCGGAGCTGTTCGCCGGCACGGACGTGAGGGTGTCCAGGCTGATTAAATCCGCCGAGGCGCGGGTTAGCTGCCTGGACGAATACGTCACGGCCGACGGCGTGGCGGCGGCAGTTGCCGCGGTAACCGGGTGCCCGGTGGACAGGGTCCAAACCGGCATCATCCGGCGTTCCGGGTCCGGGCTGGGCACGGTCTGGCTCCGCTGCCCGGCGGCTGCCATGAGGGCCCTCCTGGCGCCTGTCCGCCTGCTCGTCGGCTGGTCGTCCGCCCGAGTGGAGGCCTTGCCCGCGCGAGCCCTCCGATACTTCAGGTGCCTGGAGCTCGGGCACGTGCGGCAGAAATGCCCCCTCGAGGCGGACCGCGGGGACCGGTGCTACAGGTGCGCCGGTGCGGGCCACCGGGCACGTGAGTGCACGGCGCCCATGCGATGCCCGGTCTGTGCTGACCTGGGCAGGCCAGCCGACCACCGGCTCGGGGCCAAAAAATGTGCCCCTCCACCGCCAAAGCAGGGGAGGAGGGCTCGCGTGACGACCCCGAGTTCGGGCGAGTCTACGCCGGTCAATCGACCGGCGGCAGATGCGCAGGCGCTGGCGCCGTCTGAGGCACTGCGGGCGAGATCGCCCTCTGCGATGGAGGGAGGATCCGGCCTGGGGGAGGCCATGGACATGGCCTAAAGTTCATGCCCCCGGTCCGGATCCTCCAAGCCAACCTCAACCACTCGGCCAGGGCGCAGGACTTATTTATCCACTGCCTGGCCGAGTTAGGTGTGGGGTTGGCGGTCGCCGCGGAGCCATACCGCGTCGCCGATCGCCCGAACTGGGTGGCCGACGCGTTGGGCTCCGTGGTGATAGTTGGCAGCGACAACGCGGCCCTCCGCGTGTTCGCCCACGGCGACGGGTTCGTCGGGGCGGAGTGCGGCGGCCTGGACGTCTCGCGGCGTTCGAGTGGCTGCTGGACGGGATCCGGGACGCATTGTCCCGCTCTCCAGTAGCCCGAACGCTCGTGCTGGGCGACTTCAACGCCAAGTCCACGGCGTGGGGTGGCCCGGCAACGGACGCGAGGGGTCGGGCGGTGCTGGAGTGGGCGGCGAGCGCGGACCTCCGGCTGCTTAACCGGGGGTCCGTGAGCACGTGCGTGCGGTGGCAGGGCGAGTCAATCGTCGACTTGTCGTGGGCGACGCCTGCCGCCTCGCGTCTCGTGTCGGGGTGGGGGGTAGCGGAGGAGGTGGAGTCCCTTAGTGACCACCTCTACATCCTTATGGATGTCTCCGCTGCCCCTCAGTACCATCCCGCTCACGGACCCGCGCCGGGCCGACCGCCGCGCAGATGGGCGCTGCAGCTCTTGGAGAAGGACGCCCTGATGGCGGCCGCCCTCGCCGCGTCCTGGCCGGATGCCCCGGCTGGACCGGTCGCGGACGTCGATCGGGAAGCTGACTGGTTTCTGGAGTCATTGACGGCAGCGTGCGACGCCGCCATGCCCCGAGCCAAGAAGCTACCGAGGCGGGCCGCATACTGGTGGAGCGACGAGATTGCCGCGTTGCGTGCTACATGCAGCGCGGCGC
>NW_026532574.1:268-1488 GCF_026283585.1 Hylaeus volcanicus | reverse complement strand
ATTGCTTTTCTAAAGCTTATTTCAAAGTGCCAGCCGCGTACTGCTATCCTAAAATATGTAACAAAGTGCCAGCGGCGTATTGCTTTTCTAAATCTTATATCAAAGTGCCAGCGGCGTAATGCTTTCCTAAATTATATAACAAAGTGACAGCGGCATATTGCTTTTCTAAAGCTTATTTCAAATTGCCAGCCGCGTATTGCTTTCCTAAAATATATAACAAATTGCCACCGGCATTTGTTCTTCTAAAGCTTATCTCAAAGTGCCAGCCGCGTATTGCTTTCCTAAATTATATAACAAAGTACCAGCTGCGTATTGCTTTTCTAAATATTATTTCACAGTGCCAGCCGCGTACTGCGTTTCTGAATTATATAACAAAGTGCCAGCAGCGCATTGCTATCCTAAATTATATAACAAAGTGCCAGCGGCATAATGCTTTTCTAAATTTTGTTCAATGTTCCAGCTGCGTATAGTTCTCTTACTCTTTCTTTCAACGTTCCAGCGGCCAACTGCTTTCCTAAAATATATAACAGAGTGCCAGCGGCATATTGCATTTCTAAAGCTTATTTCAAAGTGCCAGCGGCGTACTGCTTTCCTAAAATATATAACAAAGTGCCAGCGGCATTTGCTTTTCTAATGCTTATCTCAAAGTGCCAGCCGCGTACTGCTATCCTAAAATATGTAACAAAGTGCCAGCGGCGTATTGCTTTTCTAAATCTTATATCAAAGTGCCAGCGGCATATTGCTTTTCTAAAGCATATTTCAAAGTGCAAGCGGCGTATTGCTTTTCTAAATTTTATTTCAATGTGCCTTTGGCATACTGCTCTCTAACTCTTTATTTCAATGTGCCAGCGGTGTATAGCTTTTCTAAAATATATAACAAAGTGCCAGCGGCATATTACTTTTCTAAAGTGTATTTCAAAGTGCCAGCTGCGTATTGCTTTTCTAAATTATATAACAAAGTGCCAGCGGCGCATTGCTTTCATAAAATATATAACAAAGTGCCAGCGGCCTACTGCTTTCCTAAAATATATAACAAATTGCCACCGGCATTTGTTTTTCTAAAGCTTATCTCAAAGTGCCAGCCGCGTATTGCTTTCCTAAATTATATAACAAAGTGCCAGCGGCATATTGCTTTTCTAAAGCTTATTTCAAAGTGCCAGCCGAGTACTGCTATCCTAAAATATGTAACAAAGTGCCAGCGGCGTATTGCTTTTCTAAAT
>NW_026532574.1:0-258 GCF_026283585.1 Hylaeus volcanicus | reverse complement strand
CTCCTAAAATATGTAACAAAGTGCCAGCGGCGTATTGCTTTTCTAAACCTTATATCAAAGTGCCAGCGGCGTAATGCTTTCCTAAAGTATATAACAATGTGCCAGCGGCGTATTGCTTTCCTAAATTACATAACAAAGTGCCAGCGGCATATTGCTTTTCTAAATCTTATTTCAAAGTGCCAGCCGCGTATTGCTTTCCTAAAATATATAACAAAGTGCCAGCTGCGTATTGCTTCTCTAAACTTTATTTCAAAGTGC
>NW_026532573.1:1277-1781 GCF_026283585.1 Hylaeus volcanicus | reverse complement strand
GGACAACCTAATATTAAGCTCCCTCTGGAATCTATTGAGTGCCCTCTGAGATCAACAGCGCCCTCTAGGATCTATCCAGGGCCCTCTAGGGTCTATTTAATGCCCCACATTGGGAAACTAAGCCCTAAACTTTCAAAAAAGAGGAGTATCAACGCCCTCTACTGCTTCTGAGACCAGCAGCGCCATCTATGACCGATCCAGCGCCTTCTAGGGTCTATTGAGCACCCTCTGGAAGCTACTTAGTGTCCCACATTGTGAAACTAAGCCCCACATTCTCAAAGAAGACGAGTATCAGCGCCCTCTACTGTTCTTGAGTCCATCGGCGCCATCTTGAATCCATTAAACGCCTTCTGGAATCTATTAAGCGCCCTCTGAGATCGACAGTGGCCTCTAGAATTTACTCAGCGCCCTCTGGAACCTATTTACCATCCCACATTGGGAAACTAAGCTCTAGAGTTTTAATAAAGAGGAGTTCCAACGCCCTCTACTATCTTTGAGACCATC
>NW_026532573.1:0-1267 GCF_026283585.1 Hylaeus volcanicus | reverse complement strand
TTGAATCCATTAAGCGCCCTCTGGAATCTATTAAGCGGCCTCTGAGACGAACAGCGCCCTCTAGGATCTATCCAGGGCCCTCTGGGGTCTATTTAATGCCCTACATTGGGAAACCAAGCCCCAAATTCTCAAAGAAGACGAGTATCAACGCCCTCTACTGTTCTTGAGTCCATCGGCGCCATCTTGAATCCATTAAGCGCAATCTGGAATCTATTAAGCGCCCTCTGAGATCGACAGTGGCCTCTAGAATTTATTCAGAGCCCTCTGGAACCTATTTACCATCCCACATTGGGAAACTAAGCTCTGGAATTTTAATAAAGAGGAGTCTCAACGCCCTCTACTATTTCTGAGACCAGCAGCGCCATCTAGGATGTATTCAGCGCCCTCTGAGACCACCAACGCCATCTAGAATCTATCCAGCGCCCTCTAGGATGTATTCAGCGTCCTCTGAGACCACCAGTGCCCTCTATGAAAGGTACGGTCGAAACTCTCAAAGAATCATCGTTCCTACTAATTAAATTTAGAAATTCTACGCGCCAGAGAATGATCGAAACAGCCGCAGCGTCAATATGGAGGCCTTTCGAACTGTTTTCGAAGAGTCTATGGCGCTCTGGCACCAAAAGGCAGTCACCGTGAGGAGAACGCGAGTGACGCGCGGTAATCTTCAACCCATTCTCGTAGCGCGTCGACGACATTGGAGGCCGTGGGTGTGCAGCGTGATAATGCACGCTCTTATCGGTATCCCAAGTGTCGTACACGTTTGCTCCCCGCTCCTTATCGAACGCTATCGACGGTTACATCGGATAAAACTCGCGACGGTGGACGGATCGACGCCACAGCTCACTCGAGCGCTTCGAAAGAAATATGCGGAGGGAAAAAAACTCGAGATTGCTCGTTCGTTATATCGGCCGAGTGCAGTGCAAACAGTCGTGCTCCTTTCTTTCTTTCTTATCTTCTGCTTGGATACAAGATATTCGGTGATCTGATTCGAACGACGCTTGAACTTTTATCGGTAGGTTATTTCGTTTAGTTGGAAGCGTTGGTAATTGTTGTTGTAAACGGTTTTGGAGGCTTCGTTTTTTATATATATATACCTATCGCCAACAAATACCAAATAATTACTTTATAAAAAAATCCCGAGATCTAAAGTTTCTAGAACGAGGAGTACCAACGCCCTCTAATGTTTCTGAGACCAGCTGCGCCCTCTGGGATTTATACAGAGCCCTCTAGAATTTATTCAGCGCCATCTAGAGTCTATTAGGTTGTC
>NW_026532572.1:5284-9262 GCF_026283585.1 Hylaeus volcanicus | reverse complement strand
TTAATATCTCCTTAACGAAGCCCCATCCGACATTTTTGCAAAGGAAATTGTTGTTCAGAATCGTCTCAGCTACCCCCCATTTCCGGCTCCTCCCCGAGTTTTGGGACACCCTGTATGTATACGATGTTCACAGAGGCAACCGCTTTGAACGATCTCAAACTGTGAAGAAATATTAAAGTCTTATAAATAATAATATATAATAATAAAATTGTCTATTTTCATGATTTCGTAAAAATGTCGTTTTTTTGTTAAAATAATCATAGAGCATATATTTAAGTGTAAAATAAAAAAAGTTTCGTTGAGAAAAACGAAATAGTTTCCGATTTAATGCGATTTTACTGAATGGCCAAACTCCAGCGAGACTCACGGAAAAAAAGCTCGCTGCTAGCATAAGTCCGCGGCGAAGAATAAGCGCATGCAATGTGTTAATACTGCTTTCCGCCCTGGAGTATATTCTTCCCGAAATGACGAAATTGTATTGTAAAGTTTCATTCGATAATGTAGAACGATAGAAATTTGACGTAAAATTTGATTCCAACAAAGAACATGAGTCTAATACTCAGCTATATTACTCGAACATCTTTAATTATAAAACGACTTGGTATATTCCAAATAAATTAATGCCACGATCCTATCATGCATAAAGAACTAAGCAAAAGATGGGACAGTATTCAATCAACTTAACTCCAAAGAGTTAATTGGTAGGAAGGATGTAAAACGATAGTGTTCTGCCTCGCCCATCGAAGAATTCGATCGTTCGCCACGAGCACCGACCTCCGTGGATCCCCAGTCCGAAGTCTACGGAAAGGACACCGTGGACGGAACCGTCTCAAGGGCAAAACAAAGGAACGTTTAATTACAAACGCGAAACGCTAAGCCGCGTACGCATTATACGGATTCCTCAGCCATAAAAGGAACAACCGGTTGAGTGAGTATCGGTACAGACGCGATGCACACCGCGAGCGGTCCATTAACAATAATTTCGACAGTGAATCGGCCAGGGGCGGGCGGAGAGACACGTCTGGAGGAATTCTCCCCAGGCAAAAAGGAAACTGACGAGAAAAAGGAAGGAAGGGAAGCGCGTGCAAACCCGTTTGGCCGTTAGCAGTCTCCTCCACCGCTGCACGATCGTTCCTCGCGATCACGGGCTAAAAGTCTGAGCTGCTCTTTTGCTCCTACCGGCTTGTACACTGACCTATATTCGATGGAACCGGGTCTGGAGACCGTGCAACCATCGGAGACCCACTACCCCGAAGAAACGACGCGAACGAACGGACTGCCGCGTACACCTCTACCCTCCATCGATCGACGGCTACCACCCGCTGTACATGGCAGATGGATTGATGCAATATCTATCGATGTTACTCGGACAAATTCAATACTAAAGTAATCGGTGGAAAGCATCGATGGGTATCAAAATTTCAGGTATCAAGTTGTCAGGAAAATAGGATAAACTAATGACACGTGTATGTGCAATGTACACTGCCGCCCAAAAGTATGTGGATACTTTCGTAATTCTAATAATTATCTGACAAAGTTAAAAAATCATTCAGGAATTTTACTAAATCTCGTGTGTTTCATGTTGTACCATAAACAAAATATGTTTGGACAATAATTCATTGAATATCTCCCCGATAATAATAGAAACTAATAATATCTTTTTTTCAGCAACATATTCATCGCGTGCTCTTATAATTGCATTTACAAGTCTTGGCATTTTGGTTGGTATTTTTTTTTATTAATGGGTTAATATCGAACCACTCTGTAATAATCCCAATAAATGTTTCAGAAACCCTCTGTCTGTAACTGAATAGAATGCAACGTAAATACATACCATATATTTATCGTTATTTAACGAATTTAAATAATTAAATTATTCAATGAAATATTGCTATTGTATTAAATGCATACTTGTTATAGCATTTTGCAATTAAAATCACATGTCCGCATATTTTTGAATGGCAGTGTATCTTAAAGGTACTGTTTCAGGCATCTTTAAAAATTAGCTTGGTCAGAATACACTAATTTTTGTCATTTTTAATATACCTTATTCTAAAAGTTTACAAGACAAATTAAATAAAACAAAATATTCATTTAATCATCAATTTCTATTTAATTTTCATCAAAGTAATCTCCATTGCGTAAATGCTTTTTGTATCATTTGGATTGCCGTGGATCGGTTAATTTCATTTTTCACGCAAAATTAAATTTTGACATTACGAAAATCGCCACTCGGTCAAGTCACGCATGACGGAAAGGATTCTTATAACCAAACAGTTAGACATATGTAAAGTAGACAACATATAAATCCCAATATGAAGTGTATCAATATAAAAGTATTTCAGCTGTATAGCTGAAAAAATTAAGAATAGGTTTGCAGGCATAAATAAAATAAACTGCCCTTTTGAAAGATCTAGCTGTGTAAATTGAATCCATATTCGAATATGCGGATTTTTGGGGGAAAATACTTCGTGACGTTACTATCCGGGTATTCGCTTATTCGAATACTCCCAACCTTGATACCCTTGCTAGCGGACAAAGAAAACTTTTATTTCGAAAGAAAATTTGAAGAAAAACTGGGCACGAAGCCAAAGTTATTGCTCCCAGTAGCAGCAAACGTACACACGATTTCATCATCTATCCGCAAGTAGACGTTCGAGGTTGGCCTGGTATCAACGAGCACGGTTTTTATTTTCCTCCTCAAGATCGTTCGTTTTCTGACCTAGTACTCCCCCATTTAATGAAAAGCCGCGAGTTATAGGTACACGACGTATGTACGAACTTTTTAGACCGTAATAATAAGAGGAACTTGCGTACCCAGTTTCGCGGCATAAAAGTTTTTAGTAGCGACAGGTATTTGCTGCGGCAACGATTCGGTGTTTACGAGGCGGAGACATAGATATTAGCTGGAAAACCAGTAGTGGGGTTTGAACGAAGTCTGTCGTGTATTTGGATATTGGCTTGAGATATCCAGGATAGAACTCTGGCGGTGTTACGTTAAACTTCAATGATAAACAATTATTCGGGAGAAAATGTCCTTAATACTTTTGGCGAATAGACTCAAGAAGTGACCGTTTCAGAATTTTCAACAAATAGAAATTTTACATATTATTGATTATTATTCGAGTATACAGAAGTTTTTGGGGTTGCCAATTCTAAATATGAATCAAAAGTTAGAAATTCAAAATGGCGGATCCAATATGGCAGGACAAAATGCAGAAAGTGACTGGATTTGGATGAAACTTGGTATACAGTGTACTTGGTAAATTACTCGTTATGAATTATTAAACTGTAAAATTCTTCGTTAAAAGAGTGAAATTGTTTACAATGTGTTATCGCTTCTTTATTTTTCGAAATTTAAAAATGTGACTTGACGTAAATTCTTACAATTATCGTGCATTGGTTTCCGATAAACAATCACAAGGTTTGAATATAAATTGTAATAAGTCATGAACGAATAAATGAATGCATAAATGAATGAAAAGAGATTATCGCGTCCCTGCTAGGATAGCGCTGAAAAAAGATTATTACTTTCCAGTGATCCTTCGATCCGAGGAGTTGTAGACTTTAATACTTTTAGCCCTAATGATTTGAAGTTGAAATGGAGTTGTACTTCCTCTAAAATAGGATTATGCTTCTTTAACGATCAAATAAATTGTTTTCAAAAGCGTCTTAGAAAATAGAAATCTTAGTGATTAATTTCAGTCCTAGTCAATTCTTCGCTACTACATTAGTCGAAATGTTGATTGCAATTAATTATTATTAGGCTAGGGATGTTTATACAAATGCATACTTTGATACGCACATATTATTTTGGATATCGCATATATTTTGCGAATTATAGTTACATATTTCTTATAAATCTATTTCATTGTATTTGAGCGTGATCATACATAAATCGTCAGATCATAATGTAACAGCAGTGATAAATAGTAATGCATGTAATTTTTTAGTGTACATAATATCAAGATACATAAA
>NW_026532572.1:0-5274 GCF_026283585.1 Hylaeus volcanicus | reverse complement strand
CCATTGATTTATTCCACGCACGCATACCTATTCCATAAAAAAAAGTAGACAGGACTTAATACAGAAGCGGATTCAAACAGCAGACAATTCATATTTTAATCGCGACAAAGCTGACGGGGTAATTATACATATACTGCCAAATCTGCGATAAACATATTAATATTAATAATGTAATGTACATGCATAGTTGCAGTATTAAAGAAGTATCTAGTGTGACGTATCTTGTATAATCAAGATTCGATACAAAAAGAAATGGTAATTGACGCATTATATTAATAATCACTGCTATTAGAACAACGTGCAGGCAAGATTCATGTTCTCGTATATAGTTGCATATTTCATGTGCATATTACCATATGCGTTTTACATATCTTACTTGCGTAAACATCAGCAGTGTAATATCTATATACTAGTACGTAGTAGTATTTACAAGGATATTTTGTTACATAATCAATTCAAAAAATGTTCAAAGGAAATATTCGTTTTAATTCAGGACTGAACGGGTTACATTTACGAATTCTTGAGCGCTATGCACGGAACTTACACTAATTTTTAGCTAGCGATACCCTGTTTTAGTTTTTTATCGAATTCGATGACTTTCACTTCAATCGAATATTCGTCGAGCGGACGGATTATTAGAGGAGAAATATCCTGGGCGTATCTAGGTCAAGCGAGGATCATCCGAGTCTTATATGTAACCCGGAACGACGCGTTACGGCGCGAAACTTGAACAATTTCACGGTTCGCGCGCCATGCGTCTCCATAATGGTCGAGAGTGAGGATGTTCCTTGCTCGATCGATTCTCTAGTCGTTGCTATAAGTATCAAACTCGAAAACTAATGTTGAAAAGTTGGTAATAAATTTCATCTGTTCTAAATGTGCAAATTTGTCTTAACTGTTTATAGGCCTGTATAACTTTCAAGTCACACAGTACTGTATTGACATTTTATTAAATTATTCAATTTATTGTACACAATGGTGTATTTTTTGCACAAGATTTGTATAATGTCTTTTTAACAACCAATAACGTTCTTGGTGACGGTTATCAGCTTTAACCTAGAATATCACAAGAAATACTAAGAATCATTCGCGATGGAAGGAAATCAATTCCAAAATATTAGGTTGTCCCAAAAGTTTCTTTCGCTTTATTAATAAGTAATACATGCGCAATAGTTTATGTTTTATGTTACATTACTGAATTGTGCACGATTCATTTTGCTCCATTATTGTTACAACATGAATATCTATGAAATTACATTGTCTATTTATATAAATACGACCACATAAAATAATTGAGTGCAACTCGCGAAAGAAACTTTCGGGACAACCTAATACATCTTAGCAGGAATAACTTTTACACGCATAAATAGAAACACTGTAAGCCACGTTACTTTAAAGTTAGACAACGTATTCGTTATAAAAAAAATCGTATAATTTGATAAATTTATTGATAAATATCTATAAGTTGATATCTCTTGATTTTACATAATATAATTTTTGATTATGTACGAATACGAATATTTAATTTACAATTCATGCCTAACAAAGCAACCGAGGGACAAAGTGACAGAGAATTCTATCGAAAATTTAATATTCATTCATCGGCGGTGAAAAATACAGTCGAGAGTATACACGGGCAATATCGCGTGCTCGCGAATTAAATTATTCCGCACGAAAATTACACCCCATCAACGGGCGCGAATGAAATCGTCAGATAATTGAGTCGTGAGCGGGCGAGGAGAAATAAACCGGGATTGGTAGCTCCGTACGCGGGTATAATCGAACGCTGGCTCCATAAATATGCAAAATTTCATTTGCATTCGTTGCACGCGTACGTCTCACGTAGAGTCGCGAGAGCGAGTCTGGTTTGGTGATTCTGCAATTACCCGAGCGATCTAACATCCATTTCTAGTTCCAACTGTTCTAATTTTTTAGGAACATTACAAATATGAACAATATTATCGGGTGATTTGCAGTTTCCACGACAGAGTGAAAATACGTCTCTAAAATGTGTTCATGCAATATGCAAAGTGTTACTAAGAATATGGAATTTTTATTGGAAATCAATTCCTCGTACCAATATAAATCAAAAAGTTATATCCAATTTGTGATCTGAGGTTTCGTTGTCGAGATATAAGGAGTTAAAGTTCTCAACTCAACGTATGGATATGTGTTTCACGCGAAAATGCGCGCAAGCGCAGTTGCACGATCAGCTGACTGCGATACAAATGGTACGCGCCAAGAGTCGTATCAATCTACTTTAATTGCTTCTATTCAGGTAATGAAATTTCGCATTGCGATATAATACAGGATTTTTAGATTTCTTTTTTGAAACCTGAATTAACTTTATAAAGAGACCGTGCATTTGTGTGAACACCCTGTATATTATCGCTCGAAATGAATATTTTCTATTCTCCTTTTTTTTTTGTGTACCGCAGCAAGGAATATCCTAAAGATCAATGAACATCGAATTTTTAATATCTATCACACGAAAAAAAAAATGTTAAATAAACTAAGGTTTACTCTATCGTACACGCGATCGATCGAGTCCACCACTCAGTGATAATAAATCGTTTATATCGCAAGAAGATACTAACATGTTCTGACGTTGAAAAAAGATCAATAATTGGCCTTGACGCACGACAGCCGGAAAGATCGGATTATGTTCGCACGAGTAATATTGGGCGATAGTTATACAGTTGCAATTTTAATGCATCCTCGCTATTTACATGATTATAGATGTACGTTTATAAAGTATGTAAGACAACGATTGCGCGATCGAGATAAGTGAAGGGAACGGTGATAAATACGATCATGATTGATGCCCGAACACGCCTAAAGGAATCGATTAAAGAAGCGCGCGACGCACGCTCAGAGAGACGCGAGAGCGGCTTACGTGTAGCTGAAATAAGCTTCCATGCAGATAAGAATAAAAAGTAAAGTATACTACCAGATCATCGGATATAACTATCAACTAGAAATACGATTATATCTATAAAAAAACATATTTAAATAAATCTGGACGTATGGAATACCTCTGAGAAAGTTTTATAATTGATACACTCAAAAGAATTTGAAGTTTTTCAGAAATAAAGTTAGATGGTACATGAGTTGCGTGTGCTCAGAATTATGCTCGTCGACAGCAATACAGTTGACAGCAACGAAGTGCTGAATGTACGAGAGATGTTTATCAACAAATATGAACAAGGTCTATTCCCTAGCTAATTATTAAGAAATCGGTAGTGTATCGACAAGTGTCTTACCATGGCATATTATTTGAATCGAGAAATCTAATTTACAGTTATGGTAAAGCTAAACAGTGCATAACCAAAGTACGCTAAAATGGTCGAAAAATATAAGCAAATTGGTAGTATCGAAATTAAAAAAAACCTTAGAGATCTACAACTGTTACACACGACACAATTGTTAGATATATTGTTACTACTGTTAATCAAAATTCGCACGTTAGTATCAGGCAATCGGAGATTGCGAGAACTTCACATCTCGAGTTTAATCCATGATTTTGGAAATTGTATTTCCTTTTGTTGGTCGGCGTTGCAACAATTTGAACATGATGAAGAATTTAAAAAGAAAATTCTATTTCTCAAGAAAATATCCTTCACCAATCATGGTCAAGTTAATTTTACAAATATGCATTACTATTCCTTGGAAAATCCACGGTGGATGAACCAAATGGATGAGCAAAGGTTGTGGTCGGTGAATGTTTGTTGCAGCATTTTAAATAATACAATAATTACCTTACATTATAAACGAAGAATTAAATGGAGAGAAATACGCAGCCTTTTTGTTATGTAATTTGGATGAATCGTTGTTTTTTATCCAAGGTGAACTACTCAGGTACTGAATATGAAATTCTCAAATCGCCGAATTTGATATAACGGGTCGACAATTTGGTCGACATAATTACAGAATCTAACCCTGTTAGACTTTTTTCTATATGAAAAATTAAAAGAAGAAATTTACCAATAAAAATCTACCACACCAGAGAATATGATAAACTGTGTAATAAAAGTTTGTACAACTATCCCACCAGTAATAGTTAAAAAAGAGTATCACAATCCACAATTGCCTTTTCGAGACATTGTATCATTGTCGACAGATATCAGGGATATTGAAAAAATGTTGAATACAGAATGCACTCACAAAAAGGAGTACCATCGACGGATGACTGTTCATCCAAAACATAGATTATCCTTCAATTTACTAGGCATGAAAAAGCTATTACAGCGGCACCTAATGAAAAGAACATTATAGCAGTGCATGTTTTAACGCACCTGGATCGTGTTAACGACCAGAGACAGCGCGATCGCTCTCGCGATGCAAATTTTCGACAACCGGATATTTCGCAAATGTCATTTAATCTCCGGAGTTCGCGTTAATCGAATGCGTTTTTTCAAAACCGATAAATCGGAAAAAACTTGTTTGTAAGGCAAGCGTAATGAGCACCTTGTAAACTGATTTCCATACCGAATAGAAAGTAAACGAATAAGTCAGCTTTCCTGGTGTCGTGATACATTATCTTGCATCATTGGGGCGGTTCATGACAACTTTTACAAATGATTGTGATAGTTTACTGTCTTTGAGGTTCTGGATGTTTTTTGAAAATATTTCGACTCCATGCGTCGAAAATATCTATCGAGAAGACACTAATTAGTGTTTTGGATATGCCAATTTTTATCACTTCCCATAAATTCAAGAAAAAATTTTATCGATCGTAACAAATACATAAATCTCAACCTGTTATACTACGTCCTGTTTACGATATTTGTTTTCATTCTTTATGTATTCATCTAAAAATACCCTACGATATTTGTTTTAATATAAATTACACGTAATTCACAGGTTAACCTCTATGGGTATAAGCACATTAATGAATTATTTCTATATACTTCAATCAAATAAACGTCAATATAGACCAAAAAACAATAATTAGTTACTTAATGGATTAAGAAACAATCTTTTATATTATCTACTGATATTCCTCAACCATGAGACAAAAATAATGATTCGACTACTGTTCGATTCGACGAGAATGATTCGCCTTAAGGGAGTAGACTCCCGTGGCTTGTATGTGCTCGTACGCACTCACACAGCTACACATCACTGTATACGTACACGGAACTGCAAGGGCTTGCGTATTGTTCTATTTTTGTCTCGACAATGCAAATTTGAGACCTCTCAATAGTTGTTTCCGCTACATAAATGTTCAAACTTGTGCGCAAGCTACTATGGGTAGTCTACTTTTGCTTTTTT
>NW_026532571.1:1147-1318 GCF_026283585.1 Hylaeus volcanicus | reverse complement strand
TTCCAAGTGATTGTTCTAGGTGGTTCCAGATGGTTCCAAGTGGTTCCAAGTGATTGTTCTAGGTGGTTCCAGATGGTTCCAAGTGATTGTTCTAGGTGGTTCCAGATGGTTCCAAGTGGTTCCCAGTGATTGTTCTAGGTGGTTCCAGATGGTTCCAAGTGATTGTTCCAA
>NW_026532571.1:0-1137 GCF_026283585.1 Hylaeus volcanicus | reverse complement strand
GTTCCAGATGGTTCCAAGTGATTGTTCCAAGTGGTTCCAGGTGGTTCCAAGTGGTTCCAAGAGGTTCCAATTGGTGCTAGGTGGTTCTAAGTGCTTTCAGATGGTTCCAAGTGGTTGTTCTAGGTAGTTCCAGATGGTTCCAAGAGGTTCCAAGTGGTGCTAGGTAGTTCCAAGTGCTTTCAGATGGTGTCAAGTGATTCCAGATGCTTCCAACATGTTTGAATGGGTTTCAGTTTCTTACAAGTGGTCCCATTTGGTTTCAATTTGTTCTAAGTTCCAGGTGGTTCCAAGTAGTTCTAAGTGGTTCCAGCTGTGTCTAAGTGGTTTCAATTGATTGTTCGAGGTGGTTCCAGATGGTTCCAGGTAGTTCCCAGTGGTTCCAGTGATTCCAGATGGTTCTAAATGGTTCCAATTGGTTCTAAATGGTTCCAATTGGTTTTAGATGGTTTCAAGTGGTGGTAGGTAGTTCCAAGTGCTTCCAAATGGTTCCAAGTGGTTCCAAGTGCTTTCAGATGGTTCTAAGTGGTACCAAGTAATTTCAGTTGGTACCAATTGGTTGATCTAGATGATTTCAAGTGGTTCCAGGTGGTTCCAGTTGATTGCAAGTAGTTCCAGATGGTTCTATATGGTTCCAATTGATTTCAGGTGGTTCCAAGTGATTGTTCCAAGTGGTCCAAGTGGTTAATATTTGTGGTATATAGGATGAGAGATAGAACAATCTAGACTTTTGATCTTTGAGATCCTGGCTGATCTTTAAACCTGGGATGACATTCAACCTTAAGGTGTACCTGTTCCCATGACAAGTCGGTTTCGCGATAAATCTTTAAAGGATGACAGATGGTCAATTCCCGAGTCGGCAAGATTTCCGCGTTTTTTTTTTTTAGTGTCTGAAAAGTGTCTGAGGTGTCTGAAAAGTAATCATCTAAAAGTCCCTAGAAGTATTGTAACAAAAATGAATTTCAGCTCGTGGAACAAAATAAAGTGGAATGAAAAACGAAATAAAAAAGCGAGTGGACGGGTCAGAAAATGGATTGGAATTGAATGGAAAATCGAGTGGAAAATGGAATAGAATGGAGAATACAAAATGGAAAATGGAAAATGGAAAATGGAAAATGGAATAGAAATGAGAATGGAAAA
>NW_026532570.1:352-2440 GCF_026283585.1 Hylaeus volcanicus | reverse complement strand
CTCGTTAACGAATGTTAACAACAATTATTATTAATCACTATTTCCAATAAATGTGAAATTTGTTGAATAGTGTTAATATCTAACGTCCAGCGTACGAATTCTAATCCAACTCTATACTCGATACCTGTACTAATACAGTCTAACATAATTAACAACAATACATTTATCATTATCTATGTAAATGTGAAATTTACTATTTAATGGTGATGTATACATTAAAAGTACTGGTATCAACCTAAAATCTCGTCTCCATACTCATGTCGAGACGTTCGATTGCAATAAACAATATTAATAATTAAACGACAACAATTATCAATATTTAAAGCGAAAACATTGTGAATTAGGCTTAAGGAAAGCGAACAACTATGAAGGCACCTTAATCCACGGCAGGAAATGCCAACCGAAACAATTCTCGAGCGAGATAGATAAGGGACCGCGGGACCCAAAACACGGCCAGCTTCCCAAAACATCTTGATAGCCCGCGAGACTAAACATTCCTCGCGAAGCTATCAAGAACAAAGGAACAAAATCTTACGTGCTAAATGCACACGACGAATTAGTCAGTCGTTCTCCGAGCGTCGGTAGCGAACAGTCGTCTCCGAGCGTTCGTAGCGAACAGTCCTCTCCGAGCGTTCATAGCGAGTACATCGTCTCCGACAATTCGAATTACAACTTGCGCGCTGTCAAGTTCAGTTCTGGTTCATCTCAGTGCGGAATATTTCGACAAATAGTTTTCGGAACGAATAATGCTGGAACTCTCTGCGAATAGAGATTCCACGCATTCGTTTAAAGTTTGAAATTGCGAACTTTGTATTTCCATATTTTTCCTCTGTCGAGCAATGACAGATACAATAAACAAGTTTAAAGTGAAATCAGTGTAAATTCAATATCCTGTCCTCTAGAAATAAATCGGTCTTCCTTATATTATTTTAAATTCTTTATTTCGATACATGAACATACAATAAACCAGTTAGGTTTCTTGCGAAGGAATATATGGAATTCTTTTTAGGCTTACATCTGCCGGGAATTCTCATAAAATTCTGGAACAATCCTAATTGGATTTCGCTGATAGAATAATACACGCAACTTAGTGATAATGCGAAGGAATAATCGGAACCTTTAAGGCTTACATCTGCCGGGTTGTCGAGACGTCTGGAGTGAACCACTAAAGTGCGAACCGCAATAAACCATTACGCACGTTTAAGGCTGCCAGGTAGCCGCGCCGCTCTAAAGGTTTATTGTGGGTGTAATCTCGTTACCACAAATCTAATTATCGAAAAGGACGACGCGTCCACTTGCGCCGCGTTTTCGAACAATTAAACACTCCGGGATATTATCAAGCCGATTTAGGCGTTGAACTGGCGTTACCGCGTATCATTTCAAACGTAGCCGTCAATAATATTAGCATTCGCGTCGTTAAACCCTCCGAAGTCATTCCACTGGCCGAGGCATACGAACACCTGGTTGCCGCTCTCTTCAGGCCAACTCCTGTACGCCATCCAGAGGACAACGTCGACGACGACATCATCTTCGTCGAGGAGATAATTCGACCTCGTTGGAGATTGATCCCGTTCGAGAGCGATTACCAGACTCCACGTAGCCGTCCAGCCTCCTTTGCATCGAGAGATCCACGAGGACAATAGAAGCTAGAACAACGAATATGGTAAGTAATAAATTATATTTAACACATGTAAGAATTGAATGACCAAATGTAGCAAGCTCAGAGGTCCCGCACATGCCCTAAATGTGCAAAAATCGAACGCGTTTGCCGTGCTGTTTGAATTACTCATTAATTCAAATTGGGACGTGACAAACTGGTGACAGCGGTGGGATTTGTTCGATCCTCTGAGCAGCAACATTTGGAAATTCATCTCTTACATCCACACACACACACACATTCGTGGTTAAAATGCCTCCTAAAACGCGACAAATGAGTGCCGAGGAGATAGAATTATTACAAGAACAGATTATGAATCAAGAAAGACGAATCCGTGAGCGCGAGGAAGCGATTGCGCAACGCGAAGTAGAATTGAATCACGAAAAGGAACGCGTCTTAAGAGAACATGAAATGCGCGAAGTTGCCATCCA
>NW_026532570.1:0-252 GCF_026283585.1 Hylaeus volcanicus | reverse complement strand
AGTGAACAGAATAATTCACCTGCTGAATTAATGTTACAATTAATGACAGAATTAACAACTTTACGTCAAGATATTAATCAAAGACATGATTCATCATAACGTCGTAAACTTTGAACAGATAGAAAAAACAAAGAAATTTGTAATAGTAGAATCACGCGACAGATTATCTATGCAAAATACACACGTAGCTTATTTTGTCACACTTTCTGGAGATCCCGTGTGTATCGGAGCTAAGGATTTATCAACACACAA
>NW_026532569.1:0-3224 GCF_026283585.1 Hylaeus volcanicus | reverse complement strand
ATGGAAATTGTACGGTTTGCCTTCAAGTGGTGCAATGAATGTGGAAATTTCGAATCAAGTGAGCAATGAAAGCGTGCGTTGGGCTAGCTCAATACAACGAATCGGAATGAAAGCATTCATACCATGCGAAAGAAATGTGTGCAAAAGTACATAGGACTGATACAAGCGATTATTGTGTATATGATTTGGGTTTGTGTCAAGCTAGTGCATAAAATTGTGTAAATGCCTAGTTGAAAATCATATATGAAATAATTCTGGTTGATCCTGCCAGTAGTTATATGCTTGTCTCAAAGATTAAGCCATGCATGTCTAAGTACATACTAAAATAAGGTTAAACCGCATAAGGCTCATTATATCAGTTATGGTTTTTTAGATCGTATTCACAGTTACTTGGATAACTGTGGTAATTCTAGAGCTAATACATGCACTTAAGGGAATTTTAAACGATTCCTGCTTTTATTAGATAAAAACCAATGGGGTTGACTTCGGTCTTCTCAAAAAAATGGTTGAACTCTGGATAATTTGTTGATCGCATGGTCTTCGTACCGGCGACGGATCTTTCAAATGTCTGCCCTATCAACTATTGAAGGTAGTGTCTTGGACTACCTTGGTTGCAACGGGTAACGGGGAATCAGGGTTCGATTCCGGAGAGGGAGCCTGAGAAACGGCTACCACATCTAAGGAAGGCAGCAGGCGCGTAAATTACCCACTCCCGGCACGGGGAGGTAGTGACGAAAAATAACAATACAAGACTCACATCCGAGGCCTTGTAATTGGAATGAGTACACTTTAAATCCTTTAACAAGGATCAATTGGAGGGCAAGTCTGGTGCCAGCAGCCGCGGTAATTCCAGCTCCAATAGCGTATATTAAAGTTGTTGCGGTTAAAACGTTCGTAGTTGAACTTGTGTTCCGCACAGGCAGTACCTACAACTAGGTCACTAGTACGGTACTTTGTCTTTTCACATCCGTGGAAAAAGTGCGTGAACGTATTATCGGCGTGTTCATCTTTCGGGATGTTCACTTAAGCTCATTTCAGTGCTCTTCATCGAGTGTTGTTGTGGGCCGATACAAATTACTTTGAACAAATTAGAGTGCTTAAAGCAGGCTTGTAATGCCTGAATATTTTGTGCATGGAATAATGTAATAGGACATCTGTTCTACTTTCATTGGTTTTTTAGATCAAGATGTAATGATTAATGGAGGCAATTGGGGGCATTAGTATTACAACGCGAGAGGTGAAATTCTTAGACCGTAGTAAGACTAACTAAAGCGAAAGCATTTGCCAAAGGTGTTTTCATTTAATCAAGAACGAAAGTTAGAGGTTCGAAGGCGATCAGATACCGCCCTAGTTCTAACCATAAACGATGTCAGCTAGCAATTGGGTGGAGCTACTACTATGGCTCTCTCAGGCGCTTCTCGGGAAACCAAAGCTTTTGGGCTCCGGGGGAAGTATGGTTGCAAAGCTGAAACTTAAAGGAATTGACGGAAGGGCACCACCAGGAGTGGAGCCTGCGGCTTAATTTGACTCAACACGGGAAAACTTACCAGGTCCGAACATAAATGTGTAAGACAGATTGATAGCTCTTTCTCAAATCTATGGGTGGTGGTGCATGGCCGTTCTTAGTTCGTGGAGTGATTTGTCTGGTTAATTCCGATAACGAACGAGACTCAAATATATTAAATAGATGCATTCAGGATTATGGTGTTGAAGTTTGCACAACTGGTTTTATCATGTAATGTGTTCGCATGTTTGGGTGAAATTATGTGGTGTAAATGGAGTCATACCTGTTTGTTTGTTTAAATACAAAATAGACACTTAGCTTCTTAAATGGACAAATTGTGTCTAACAATAATGAGATTGAGCAATAACAGGTCTGTGATGCCCTTAGATGTCCTGGGCTGCACGCGCGCTACAATGAAGATATCAACGTGTATTTCCTAGGCCTAGAGGTTCGGGTAAACCGTTGAACCATCTTCTTGCTTGGGATTGTGGACTGAAACTGTTCACATGAACCTGGAATTCCCAGTAAGTGTGAGTCATTAACTCGCATTGATTACGTCCCTGCCCTTTGTACACACCGCCCGTCGCTACTACCGATTGAATTGTTTAGTGAGGTCTCCGGACGTGATCGCTGCGACGCCTCGTTGTGTTGCAGATTTGTTTCACAAAAGTTGACCGAACTTGGTTATTTAGAGGAAGTAAAAGTCGTAACAAGGTTTCCGTAGGTGAACCTGCGGAAGGATCATTAATGTAATAATCATTTTACATTTATATGATTGGGGTTTGTGTTTGTGTTTGTGTTTGTGTTTGTGTTGTGTTATAATATTATATAAATGTCTATCTAAACCGACAAGGTATATGATCACACATTTGTATTACGAATACGAGCCAATACGCTTTGAAACGTTTACGTATTGCATGAATTAATGAGATACTAGCATGTAAAATGTATGAAAATGTTCGAAAGAACGGAATATATTGAATCCATAGTACTTTATATACAAATATGTAGTTACAAACTAACTATTTGCAAAGTTAATGATTTTCGCTATGTGATTTCAAAAAATTTCTATTTTTCATACAATATGTATAACGCAAATGCGCGTTTATCTCATGTTCATTGAGTATTCTTGCGATATATAGTGTCATATATATGGTTTGATAGACTTTACTTTATTTATTTTATTTCATTCGAAATAAAATATGAACGAATATCATCCATGTAAATGTTGCATGCGCTATTATAACAGCGTAATGTAAAATAAATAAATAAATTTACCCTAAGCGGGGGATCACTTGGTTCGTGGGTCGATGAAGAACGCAGCAAACTGCGAGAATTTATGTGAACTGCAGGACACATGAACATCGACATTTTGAACGCATATTGCGGTTTATACTGACAAGTTTCTTAACTGAAGCTGTATAGACCACACATGGTTGAGGGTTGTATTATTATGCCAATTGAATTTGTTTTTCCATAGTTAAGCTATGGAAAACAATAATGAAGTGTTGTTATGCTTAAGTGTACATAACATCCTTTGAAAACATTATGATCTTCATTGATCAAAATGCACTTTGATTGTTTACCGTGATTTGGTGACTAAAGTATAGCAACATACATATGTAAAAGTATGATATTTTCATTTTGTTGATATTTTTGCAACATATTTTACACTAAAATCGAAAAACGTGTGACATTCATTGAAGCGTAAGCGCATTTT
>NW_026532568.1:1867-2338 GCF_026283585.1 Hylaeus volcanicus | reverse complement strand
AAATCAAATTTAAGATAGCATTACGCCGCTGGCACTTTGGAGTGACATTTAAGAAAGCAATTCGCCGCTGGAACTTTGGAGTGAAATAGAAGAAAGCAATACGCCGCTGGAACTTTGCAGTGAAATTTAAGAAATCAATACGCCGCTGGCACATCGGAGTGTAATTTAAGAAAGCAATACGCCGCTGGCACTATGGAGTGAAATTTAAGAATGCAATACGCCGCTGGCACTTTTGAGTGAAATTTAATGAAGCATTACGCCGCTGGCACTTTGGAGTGAAATTTAATGAAGCATTACGCCGCTGGAACTTTGGAGTGAAATTTAAGAAACCATTACGCCGCTGGCACTATGGAGTGAATTTTGAGGTAGCAATACGCCGCTGGCACTTTGGAGTGACATTTAGGAAAGCATTACGCCGCTGGATCTTTGGAGTGAAATTTAAGAAAGCAATACGCCGCTGGCACTTTGGAG
>NW_026532568.1:0-1857 GCF_026283585.1 Hylaeus volcanicus | reverse complement strand
CGCCGCTGGCACTTTGAAATAAAATTTTAAAAAGCAAACGGCGCTGGCACTTTGAAGTGAATTTTGAGGAAGCAATACGCCGCTGGCACTTTGGAGTGAAATTTAAGAAACCATTACGCCGCTGGCACTATGGAGTGAATTTTGAGGTAGCAATACGCCGCTGGCACTTTGGAGTGACATTTAGGAAAGCATTACGCCGCTGGATCTTTGGAGTGAAATTTAAGAAAGCAATACGCCGCTGGCACTTTGGAGTGAAATTTAATGAAGCATTACGCCGCTGGAACTTTGGAGTGAAATTTAAGAAAGCAATACGCCGCTGGCACTTTGGATTGATATTTAAGGAAGAATTACGCCTCTGGCACCTTGGAGTGGAATTTAAGAACGCAATACGCCGCTGGCACTTTGAAATAAAATTTATGATAGCAATACGCCGCTGGCACATCGAAGTGAAATTTAAGAAATCTATACTCCGCTAGAACTTTGGAGTGAAATTTAAGTAAGCAATACACCGCTGGCACTTTGGAGTGAAATTTAATGAAGCATTACGCCGCTGGCAATTTGGAGTGAAATTTAAGAAATCAATACGCCGGTGGCACCTTGAAATCAAATTTAAGATAGCATTACGCCGCTGACACTTTGGAGTGACATTTAAGAAAGCAATACGCCGCTGTAACTTTGGAGTGAAATAGAAGAAAGCAATACGCCGCTGGAACTTTGCAGTGAAATTTAAGAAATCAATACGCCGCTGGAACTTTGAATTGAAATTTAAGAAAGCAATACGCCGCTGACACTTCGGAGTGAAATTTAAGAAAGCATTACGCCGCTGGCACATCGGAGTGTAATTTAAGAAAGCAATACGCCGCTGGCACTATGGAGTGAAATTTAAGAATGCAATACGCCGCTGGCACTTTTGAGTGAAATTTAATGAAGCATTACGCCGCTGGCACTTTGGAGCGAAAGTTAATGAAGCATTACGCCGCTGGCACTTTGGAGCGAAATTTAATGAAGCATTACGCCGCTGGAACTTTGGAGTGAAATTTAATGAAGCATTACGCTGCTGGCACTTTGGAGTGAAATTTGAGAAAGCAATACGCAGCTGGCACTTTGGAATAAAATTTAAGGAAGCAATACGCCGTTGGCACTTTGGAGTGAAATTTAATGACGCATTACGCCACTGGAAATTTGGAGTGAAATGTAATGAAGCATTACGCCGCTGGAACTTTGGAGTGAAATTTAAGAAAACAATACGCCGCTGGAACTTTGAAGTGAAATTTAAGAAAGCAATACGCCGCTGGCACCTTGAAATAAAATTTAAGATAGCATTACACCGCCTGGATTATGAACTGAAATTTATGTAAGCAATAGGCGGCTGGCACTTTGAAATAAAATTGATGGAAGCAATACGCCGTTGGCACATCGGAGTGAAATTTCAGAAAGCAATACGCCGCTGGCACTATGGAGTGAAATTTAATGAAGCATTACGCCGCTGGCACTTTGGAGTGAAATTTAATGAATCATTACGCCGCTGGCACATCGGAGTGAAATTTAAGAAAGCAATACGCAGCTGGTACTTTGGAGTGAAATTTAATGAAGCATTACGCCGCTGGCAGTTTGGAGTGTCATTTGAGAAAGCAATTCGCCGCTGGCACATCGGAGTGAAATTTAAGAAAGAAATACGCCGATGGCACTTTGAAATAATATTTAAGGAAGCAATACGCCGCTGGCACTTTGGATTGATATTTAAGGAAGCATTACGCCTCTGGCACCTTGGAGTGGAATTTAAGAACGCAATACGCCGCTGGCACTTTGAAATAAAATTTATGATAGCAATACGCCGCTGGCACATCGGAGTGAAAT
>NW_026532567.1:0-5089 GCF_026283585.1 Hylaeus volcanicus | reverse complement strand
GGTTCACGGTATGGGTGATAGCATTTTCTGGATCAGGGGAGTCCAGAGAATGCATTGAGCTCAAAATCGAGACTGTCGTCCAAAAATTGTGGATTTTAGGGGGGCGTGGGGTGTTGTGAGGGGTGGGTTTGTCCGAGAGGGATTTCAAGGGGTTTCAAACAGAGTCGCCTCAAAGGTTTTTTTGATTTTTTCACCACCTTCCGTCGCCCCTGGACCCTTCTGAAGTGCCGTTTTTCTGCATTACCCCTTTAAGAGGGGTGAATTAACCCTTTATCATCAACCCTCGTCAATGCAACTTTGCACACACCCAGAGGACACTTCAAAACTAAACCTCACGAAGTTTCCCGAAGATCGGTTGAAGACTCTCGGAGTTATGACGTTTTAAAATAGTGTCCCGTTTTTTTTTACGGCTAGTGTATATGCAGAATAAAATATATTCTTATTTAGGTTCCATTTTTGTAGGCACGTTCACGAAGATTTTATTTTGCAAAAAGGTCTGCAATCTAATTATTAGTTATTCGGAGTGGGATCTTCTTCAATTCCTCTATTAGAGCCTTTCTTAAAAGTACTTGCTGGAAATTTGATGTTTTCTAATTCGTACGGAGCAATAAACTAATGTGTTTACGTTACAAACTCTACTGTAAATGGTTCGTCATAAGAATCGTACAAATATTTATTGCTTCTATACTTTTACCCACTTTTCGCATTCTTTGGTTAATTTCATAAATTATATTAACTAGTAAATGTTATTTGGACTATATCTATCTTAGAGACTTCCGAGAATATGTAAAATATCATTGATTATAAAAAAAGAAGTTAAGAAACTACAATTTCGCACAAAAGTTTTTTTGTAAATTGATGGGTGTACGAATACATTCTAGTCCCACCGTACATTCACGAATGTTAGCGATGCCTTCCCTATTTATTTAAAGTGTTAAGGATACATTAGATGCCTTATTACACTACTAAGTTTTGCTAAATTAATATGAACTTATATCCTTTCCGTACATTTTTAACTTAACCTAACTCCCACCAGTGGTGCGAATTACAATTTATTATGCATTCATTCTCTTTTTCTTTTCTTTTCTAAAATCTAATTACAAGTCTCTCTTTCTTTTTCCGTATATCTTCACATATCGTTTTTCACATTACAACATATTTTGTTATTTTGCACACTTATATTACTGTTATATAAGTGTATTATATAAGTTATATAAGTTACTTATATAAGTTACTTATATTGCACACTTCATATTACTGTTTAATAAAATCGCGTCTAATGTTTTTCTTTTTCAATTCCCCACTTTTTTTCCTTACCTACATGTTAGTTTATCCTAATAAATTGTTCCATAATTAGAGAGACTTATATTAAGATCCCCCTCAATTAATGACAAACTATATAATTCATCTATAATTTTGTGTTAGCGATGGTTTCCAAGAAATTTCTGTACGATCAACAGTATTCAACGACTTCTTTTTACACGACCATAACCACACCGCGTTCTCCCCTCCTCTCATATCGTCGAACGTGTACACACATTAGTGGCAGATTTGGATCGTTTGCCCGCAGCTCCGGCGGATCGTGATTCGGCATCGAAAGCATTGTGCGTGGTTTACGAAGGGTCCTACTTACAACCGTCTAGAATGTAATCGGTGGTAGATTAAATGCAGACAGCGATTTCCACTTGCATACAGCTCGTCGGACCATACACTTGGTGGCACGCGACCGATCCATAGAAATCCTTTATAGACCTGGCGTGCGGGTGACATTTCTGGACGAGTGTTTCTGACTGCCGAGCGACATACATACGCGAAGACAGATAGCAACTATAATACCGTACGTTTGACCTTCCCATGAAACATCTCGTCCCGTGGGCCCTTCAAGATACTCCAAACGGTACATCGATCGACCTATTATCGCGACGTGTTACTTGTAATACGGCGCAGATGATTCTTCGGTCCTCGTCGACGTGATCGAGGTTACTGGTGGATTGAAATTTGAAGAGGGGCGGGGGCAAATGTATCTCGTTCTGATTCTATTGTACGAATTGGTTGGGAGCCTTGAAAATTTGATTTTAGATTTTTATGTATTTGTACAGTTCAGAGATATAGAGATAGGTATACATATAGACAAAAATATCGTGGGAGTTGATTAGAGTTCTTGGAAATTAGTTTTTAGGTTTTACCTATTGAATAAGATAGGTTAAGGATAGGTATAAGATAGAGTTAAGTAAGATATAGGCGACATGCATAAGGATTTGGAATTAAGAATAGGTTAAGTAAAGTGTGTAATTTGGCAATGTTGAAAGGAGATTGTATGTGGAAGCGGGGGTCATGTAACCTTTAGGGGAGCATTAAATAAATACATACATACATATATCTATACAGATAGATTTATTCATTTAGAAATATAGAAATTGATTCAGACAGATAAATGTATACAGACGGAAATATAGAGATAGACTTATACAGGTAGATTTGTATAATTAGAAATATACAAATAGATTTATACAGATAGATTTGTACATCTAGAAATATAGAAATTGATTTAGACAGATAAATGTATACAGACGGAAATATAGAGATAGACTTATACAGGTAGATTTGTATAATTAGAAATATACAAGTAGATTTGTACAGGTAGATATATAGTTTGAAACATTCAGATAGATTTATATGTATAACCAGATACATGCAGATAGACGTACATACAGAAATATACGGCTAGATATACAAATTCTACTGTAAATGGTTCGTCATAAGAATCGTACGAATACTTATTGCTTCTATACTTTTACCCACTTTTCGCATTTTTTTGTTAATTTCACAAATTATATTAACTAGTAAATGTTGTTTGGACTATATCTATTCTAGAGATTTTCGAGAATATGTAGAATATCATTGATTATAAAAGAAGAAATTAATAAACTACAACTTCGCAAAAGTTTTTTAGGAAATTGATCGGCGTACGAATACATTCGTATACACCTACACCCACTGTACGACGCAACAATATTACTTCTTGTTTTTACACATGATACGGAATGTTAGATCCGATACATTCAACTAGCAATTCATTAATCATTTTAATGATCACTTTTTGGCGTACCGGCTCTCCATTTGCTTCCGAAGTTTTAATTCTCTCTCCACCAGAGCTGTATCTCTCTCGGTGCATTAAGTCTATTTCTCTTCTGAACTGTTCGACTGTAATCGCACTTGAAAATCATTGCATATTGCTTTCTTCTTCAATTGATATTTGACCAGTATTCTTCCCCAACGACTCCAACATCGAATCACCACTTGGATCTGCTGACATCAACCTCGATATTAACCTTAACACTCCAAGTGTACCTTTCATGCACCACCCATGTACGGCGTTCTACTCCTAGTAGATTCTTAGAAGCCAAGATCCTTAGACACTATTCGGGGTAAAACCTATGAAAGAGTAAGAAACAACATTGTATTTTTGTAGTTTAAAATCTAATACTTAAAAACTTGCAAGTCAAAGTATGATGAGAATAAGTTGGAGTTGCCGGACGATATTCACGATTACAAGTTGGAGTGTTCATAGGCCAGTCATATTAAACAATTTTTTTGCCAAACATTGCATAAAATACTGTAAAGTTGCATTTTTGATATGTTGTTAGGGACCACCTAGATAGTATAAATCTAGATTTGCAGCCCTCGAAAACGTGAGCCAGCCGGGTTACAGCCGAAAAACCGCGAAATTTTCGCACTTTTTCTACAGAAGACCTCGACGACAGTATACTCATCATGGAGAGAAGACAGTATTTGTTGTAGTTACCATTTGTTATTTAAAAGTATGTTTCACTTATTAATTTGTATAGCAGAAGTATGAGTGGCACGAATTTTTGGGATGATCTAATATTAGGTAGACTGGAAAGTAATGTCGTTTCTTTTACATTAAATTCAAACAGATTTTTAATAAATTTCTATTTCTAATCAGTTATGGAATCGCCATCGTTATCAACAGCCTTTTGTCATCTATATTGCAAATTTTCAATGCCAGATCGATAAAACTCAAGTTGAGTGATAAACAAGTATTTAAAAATGACGTTACTTTCCAGTCCACCTAATATACATATAGCCGTCTTTGCCATTCAATATTACTCTGTGTTTGACAACTATACGTGTCGTAGCTTAATTCTCACGTTACAGACATAGGTAAACTTAGTGAAGTTGGCACCTCCGAATCCAAATTTTGATAAAAATCAAATTGCATTCGTTTGTCCACGATTTGTCCAACCAAAATTTTCATTTGTCCACCACAAAAATTAAAAACAAAAAAAAATTTTTGTATTCTGCACCATGCAAATTTTTTTACGTTTTTCCATGAAGTTTCATTGTAAGCAATTTGTCCACGTTTGTCCAACCACAATTTTGATTTGTCCACCCTTCAGAAAAAAGTTACACCACAAACAAGCCATTTGAAGTCAACACACGTGTATAGACCTTTTTTAGGGTTTTCTTAAAAAATGTGTCTCACCACATTTTGTCCACTAATGTTTTACGTTTGACCAACAAGTACTTTTGTTTGTCCACCGCTCAGAAAAAAGATAAACTTCAATTAAGGAGAAGATGCAGCGATGCGCTCAGGCGCGTACAGTCCTTGTCAGTTTTGTAGTTATTGATTTACATCTGGACAAAACCAGTAGTGTTTTTCGTTTGTTCAACAAGTATTTTCGTTTGTCCATCCCTCAAAAAAAAAAAAAGATGTACTTCAATTAAGGAGAAGTTGCAGCGATACGCTCGGTTGCGGGTCATTTGTCCTCGTTTTGTCAATTTCATAGCTAATTATTTATGTCTGCGCAGAACAGAAACACTACTGGTTTTGTCCAGATGTAAATCTAGAGATGCGGTAGCGTCTCGGCGTCAAGTACATGAAAAATTATCCGTCACCGCGTATATATGGTCTTGGAGCTACCACGTATCTTTTACAGGAGAGATGGTCCATTCCAACTTTCGTGAATATCTCAACACGCCTACAATATTTTCTAAATTTGAAGGCATTTTTCTCATGTAAACCGCATATAAGCTTTCGAATAAAACCAAAATCAATAAAATCGGT
>NW_026532566.1:0-2418 GCF_026283585.1 Hylaeus volcanicus | reverse complement strand
GTACAAATTAGTACAAAATAAGTACTAAATATTCCACTAAGTCCGATATGATTCTGCTGATTTGGTCCTGCCAGCTTAAGAGAGGTAAATATTCCACTGTGGGACGTTGGTATCACCATACTAACATTACTGATTTCCTGTTGCGCCGTGACAGGTGGTTTAGGCGCAGGCCTTCGCTTCCTCTGAGGTCTAGTAGGTGGCTGAAGAGGACTGGTGCTTCTGCCAGTTTCGTCGCTCCTCGCTGGCGACGCGCTGCGTTCACCGAGGCTGTCCGTGCTCAAAGAGGCCTCTTTGGACTTCTTAAAGACGAACCCGAAAATACCCTGCTTTGCTTGCTGCCTCCGTCGCTCCTCTTGCCTTTGCAAAGCCATTATGTCCTGTGTACTGAGAGCTGCACCCAAGGATCTACCTTGCTTAGCATAGAGCGTCACTTCCTGAAGGTGATAATCTTGCAGAGACAGCGACAGGTCCAGCGCCTCCAAGCTCACTGAAACAATGTACAATAGATGGTATCAGAAATAGTATTGTGTAATGTATTGTAATATGAATGTTGGATGGATGTTTATATTTAAACCACTAGGTATCTTTGTATGTTTTATAGTTGTCAGTTATGTTTATCAATTTGTGTTAGTAATTTATTGATTAGTCATTCAATTTGTATGGCGATTTGATTTTTTCTGATATATTGTGTGTTGTCTTGGAATTTTTACAGTTTTCGCCGGAACCTTTAAATAAATATCCTTGCAATTGTTTGTTTGTTGTGTTTATAGTGCTAGCTTGGGGGGGGGGGGGAAGCTCTCTTTTTATTTGCTATTGCACTGTCTTATCCTTATTTTTATTTTTGCCCTTAGGATTTTTCCATTCCTTATGTTTTTAGTCAGCCCTAACCCAACCATGAAAAATCGGAGTGAACCGTCCGGGATTCGAGCCCAGGCTCTCAGTCGTGGTAGTCAGCTACGCAACGCTCTGCTCTACTGTCCGCTCCTTCAGAAATATTATTACAGAATTATTACAGGGAATAAACGTTGAGAGTAGACTTCTATTTTCATTAATAATAATATTTAAGATGAACTTTCAGATAAATTCATTACTTTTTCTTTAAAATAATACTAATCGGAATATTTAAACGAAACGATAATAAAATGAGTATAAACTTGTCTCGCTAATTATTATTAAAAGAAATAAATGCTGTGAGTAGACTTCTATTTTAATTAATAATAATTTTTAAGACTAACTTTCAGACAAGGATTCATTATTTTTTCTTTAAAATAATTCTAATAGGAATATTTTTAAATGAAACGATAATAAAATGCGTATAAACTTCTCCCACTAATTATTATTAAAAGAAATAGACGTTGTGACTAGACTTCTATTTTCAATAATAATAATTTTGCCCCGACTCTGCGTAAAATCTCAACGCTGCATCGGTTAACACGAGGACGATGAGGTAGAGAGCAAGATGGAGCGTGCGAACGAACCCCGTACACGGTTAATGACTAGAAGTAACAACTGGAAGAGCAGGCTGGCAACCTTGCGATAGCAATCTTAACGCAACTTGTTTCAGTAACTAGTTAACTGAAACATCTCGTGTACGCAAGTGCACGATATACACAGAGTAGATTCTGTGGTACCGTAGTACAACGTCCGCTAAAGTCTAATGAATGAATAATCAATGATAATTAGATGAAAATCCAGAGCTGCATGATGTTCGATATAAAATGGAAACAGTACGAAGGTGTTTTGAAAATATGAATTTGCATAAATCCTTTTAGACAGGGTTTGTACATTTTGTACGAATATATTTCTTTATTTCTAGAGAAGTGGCACAATACTTTTCTTACTCATTGTACTTGTACGTATATTTATATGCGTAATATGGATGGCTTCGGAAGCCATATTTACTGGTGTAAACCCCGTCAAAGCAAGCACCGACTTCTCGACAAATCTGATATGTTTAATACGGTATTTCAAAGGTATTTGTGAAAATTAATACTAATTAATCAACGAATAAAATTAACGTTGAACTAAAGGGTATTCCATGTGTATAGATTCATCTCTAAAAGTGGCAGCTATTATCTTTCTCGTCCATCGAACATTCGATAAAAGTGCAAGCGTTTGATTGTAATTATTATTTTTAAGCAGTTGAATGTATACAGGGTGTCTCAAAAATGTTGGAGGTCCTGGAAAGGGGTGGTTCGGGGGGTAATTTGAAACAACTTTTTCCTTAGCGAAAATATTGTCCGAGGGTTCGTTGAGGAGATATTAACGGAAAACACTGACCAATCAGAGCATGAGTATGCCGGTGGAGCGCCCGCAGTAGCGAAGGCTACGCGCTAAGCGGCCGCGCTCATACGCTATCGGTGCACAGTGTGATATTTAACCAATCTACCTGGCCAAAAGTGCAGTTTTTGAAGTTTA